>NC_047522.1:11219760-11519760 GCF_902827115.2 Pseudochaenichthys georgianus | reverse complement strand
GGACCTGCAGGTTTCTGGGAGTTTGTTCCAGATATTTGGAGCATAATAACTGAACGCTGAACTGCTTTACCATGTTTAGTTCTGACTCTGGGGACAGAAAGCTGACCAGTCCCTGAAAACCTGAGAGATCTGGATGGTTCATAATTTAGCAGGAGGTCAGTAATGTATTTTGGGCCTAAACCATTCAGTGCTTTATAAACCAGCAGCAGTATTTTTGAAATATATTCTTTGACACACAGGAAGCCAGTGTAAAGACTTCAGAACAGGAGTGATGTGATCCACTTTCTTAGTGTTAGTGAGGACTCGAGCAGCGGCGTTCTGAATCAGCTGCAGCTTTCTAATAGATTTTTTTTTTGAGACCGGTGAAGACACCATTGCGGTAGTCCAGTCTACTGAAGATAAAGGCATGGACAAGTTCTTCCAAATCCTGCTGTGACATTAGTCTTTTAATCCTAGATATATTCTTTAGGTGATAGTAGGCTGATTTAGTAACTGTAAATCACTTACACGTGTGTGTGTGTGTGTGTGTGTGTGTGTGTGTGTGTGTGTGTGTGTGTGTGTGTGTGTGTGTGTGTGTGTGTGTGTGTGTGTGTGTGTGTGTGTGTGTGTGTGTGTGTTTGTTTGGGGGTAGCCAGATGTTCCTCTTTGTGCCTTTAGGCCATAACAAAAAAACCCAATGGTCGCTCTGTGGTCTGCTCAGATTCTCTTCCCCTCCAGAGGTCACACCTGTCTCTGACCACGGGTGCAGAACTTTAGGAGCAGAGGAAGGGGGAGATTCCGTCCAAAAATGCAAACCTTGTCTTTAAAACGTTCTTTAAGTCCTGTATTAAGTCTTCTGTTATGTAGCGGAAAATCCCATTTAAAAAAAAATGAAGAGCAAAATAGTTTAGTTGAAAAAAAAACGTCTCTGTCTGTTCGGATTTGGAAATGTTTATGATTTATTTTGTGTGCTCGTGAACGAGAGAAGGAGAAAACAACATCTATCTTTGAACTGCAATTACTTGCAACATTATACTCCTTTAAAAAAATTGCTCAATTCATTTAAACACATTTATTATGTGCACAATAAAACCTCAACAAGTATATTGATCCTGGCTTAACCAGCGACCTTTACTCTATTGTTCATAAGCTCAGTATTTGACAACTATTAGGATTGTAGTAATGTCTGTATAGACCAATTGTAATAGAAATAATTTGAAACAGTCTAATAAAGAATGTTAAACTATATTTAAGCTGTAATTGAACTTCAACGTATATCAATTATCTGATTCCAGTGGCCAGTTGGAAACAGACAATCAACAAGGTTTTCATTTTGCAGCAACAGCGCAACAAGTTTCAATTACTGTCCGAGTATCATTACATTACATTGCATTTAGCTGACGCGTTTATCCAAAGCGACTTACAATAAGTACATTCGACCAGGAAGACACAACCTTGAAGAAAACAGAACCATATAAGTACATCAGGTTTCATAGAGCCAAGTACTTCAAGTGCTACTCAACTGGCTATAGATAAGCCAGTCCTCATGTCTGAGTCTGGTTCTGTCTTATCTTCTTTGTTTCGGAATGTGTTCAATACATTAAGTTTTGTTATTCATTATTACCATATAATACATAGATTAAGAATGAATGAAACAAATAATACAACATTGAGCTGTTTGAGCTTTTCATCTTTACATTATTTATTTATTTTTCTCAAGTCATTTAATTTTGGTGAGATAACTGAAGTTTAGTTCATTTTACCCTGGCTGTGGACTGATTCATTATGAGTTGTTACAACGCATGCACAAGACGGCGGGTAGACAAACAAACACGAAACAATTATACAAACAAACATGAACACTCTCAACAACCAACGGCTTGACAAAAACTCTTCCAGCCTAGTTTTAATCTGAATTAGGGAGAGTCTCAGAGGGGGTAGGGAAATATCTGTTTAATTATGAGTTCCTTCTTACTCATATATGACATTCCCAGACCACGTTCAACCACTTTCTTTAGTTCAAAAATGGCAATAATCGCGGAACCAATGACTATGTGCTGTTCCAATCTGTTGAATAGCAATAACTAATTTATTCTCAAATCAACAACCACTATGCTAATTTAGTGGTGCTTTGCTCGTCCCGTCCGGCGAGCAGAGTCTTTTATTTACCCTGTCTTCCAACCACAGCCAAATTTAACAACTCATCAGTTATGAAACACAGCTCCATGTCACATTTCCCGCATACCACCCTTCCCATCTTATAGCCGTTCTGTTTAGTTCCAAATCGACAAAATGGTGTGAGGAAAAGAATATGTGGCACTCTGTGCTTCTCCCTCTCTGTCTGCTCTCCACAGGGGGTGGGGGTGAAAGCACACACACACTCCCTGTAGCAGCCGCAGGCGGATTGGAGGCGATGCCTGCTGTTAATTTTAACCGGTTGACCACTGAGACCTCTAGAATTCGGTGATTTGTTTCAATACAAATATATCAGATTGCTCCTAATGCAGAAACGTCACTTTACTTCAGGTAATTTATAATACCGTCAATCACAGATACTGGTAAGTGCAGCTTTCTCCATTCTTCATTAATGATGGTCGCCTGCGCGCCTGAGTCCCATAATGCTACTACTGGAACCGTATCCAGTTTGCAGTGGACAATGTGTTTCTTCGCAATCAACTTGATGAGTTTTTCCTTGCGTCGTGGTGGGAGGTAGTTGACTGATGAGATTTGAGGCGGTGCGGGAGGGGGGACAGGTTGCTGCATGTTGAGACTGGATGATTCACGGGCTACCGAGGGTCCCGGCTCGGCAGCCCGGTCTCGTTTCCCTGCTGCTCTCTGGCCCGTCTACATCCTCTGTCGGTCTAGCTTGTGTGGCCTCCACTGTCTGTAACATCAACTTCTTAATTTCTAGAACCTCCACCCTGAGCGCTCCTATTGGGTCTGTCTCTGTCTTTGGACCCTGACTTTTCTTACTCTTCCCCCCCTGCTTCACGGTGAGTAACGTTCTCTGAACGTATACACACACACACCTTGACTTCACTCAAGTGTGTGTTTACGTTCTCTGAACGTATTCACTATCCTAACACAGAAACATAATGAACATCTGCATCAACATCCAAACAATAATCATGTCTACCGAATATTGTCACATTAAACAAATCAATTATGTATCTCTTTTAACTTATTTATTTATCTCTCTGAAGAACCAGCACCTTACCGTGGTAGAGAGGTTTGTGTGCCCTGATGAACCTGGGGGCTGTGTTGTCTGGAACCTTGTGTTCCTGGTAGGGTCTCCCATGGCAAATTGGTCTCAGGCAAGGGGCCAGACTAAGATTGGTTCAAAAGACCTCATGAAAGACGACACAGGAAGTGAGGATACCCGGCCCGGAGGAAGCCAGGGGTCCCCTTCTGGAGCCAGGCCCAGAAGGAGGACTCGTCGGCGAGCGTCTGGTGGCCGGGCTTGCCACGGAGCCCGGCCGGGCCCAGCCCGAAAAGGCAACGTGGGCAACACCTCCGCTTCTCCGTCCCGCGGGCCCACCACCTACGGGAAACATCGATGGGGTCGGGTGCGCTGCCAGAAGGGTGGCAGTGAAAGCGGAGGGTCTCGACGGACCAGACCTGGGCGGCAGAAGCTGGCTTTGGGGACGTGGAACGTCACCTCTCTGGGGGGGAAGGAGCCGGAGCTTGTGCGGGAGGTGGAGCGGTACCAGTTGGATCTGGTTGGGCTCACCTCTACGCACAGCGTCGGCTCTGGAACCTTACTTCTGGATAGGGGTTGGACTCTATTCTTCTCCAGAGTTGCTCAAGGTGTGAGGCGCCGGGCGGGTGTGGAGATACTCACAAGTCCCCGGTTAGGTGCTTCGTTGTTGGAGTTTACCCCAGTGGACGAGAGGGTCGCCTCCCTACGCCTGCGGGTTATGGGGGGGAAAACTCTGACTGTTGTGTGTGCTTATGCACCCAACAGCAGTTCAGAGTATTCGGCCTTCTTGGAGACCCTGGAAAGAGTCCTGTATGGGGCTCCTGAACGGGACTCCTTAGTCTTGCTGGGAGACTTCAACGCACATGTGGGCAATGATGGAGACACTTGGAGGGGCGTGATTGGGAGGAACGGCCCCCCTGATCTGAACCGGAGTAGTGGTTTGTTACTGGACTTCTGTTCTAGTCATGGATTGGCCATAACAAACACCATGTTCGAACATAAGGATGCTCATAAGTGTACGTGGTACCAGAGCACCCTAGGCAGAAGGTCCATGATCGATTTCGTTATCGTATCATCGGACCTGAGGCCGTATGTTTTGGACACTCGGGTAAAGAGAGGGGCGGAGTTGTCAACTGATCACCATCTGGTGGTGAGTTGGGTCGAGTGGCGGGGGAAGCCTCTGGATAGACCTGGTAAGCCCAAACGTGTAGTTCGGGTGAACTGGGAACGTCTGGAGGAGGCCCAAGTTCAGGAGGCCTTCAACTCACACCTCCGGCGGAGCTTTTCGGGCATTCCTGTGGAGGTTGGGGACATTGAACCAGAGTGGTCGGTGTTCAAAGCCTCTATTGCCGAAGCCGCGGTGGGGAGCTGTGGTCTCAAGGTCCTAGGTGCCTCAAGGGGCGGTAACCCTCGAACCTCCTGGTGGACACCGGTGGTCAGGGAAGCCGTCCGACTGAAGAAGGAGGCCTTCAGGGATTTGTTATCCCGGGGGACTCCCGAGGCAGTTGCAAGGTACCGACAGGCCCGAAGGGCAGCAGCCTCATCCGTGGCCGAGGCAAAGCAGCGGGTGTGGGAGAAGTTCGGAGAAGACATGGAGAAGGACTTTCGGGCAGCACCAAAGTTGTTCTGGAAAACTGTCCGACACCTCAGGAGGGGGAAGCAGGGAACCATCCAAGCTGTGTACAGTAAGGATGGGACGTTGTTGACCTCAACTGATGGAGTGTTGGGGCGTTGGAAGGAACACTTTGAGGAACTCCTGAACCCGACAACTCCGCCCTCTATGTTAGAGGCAGAGCTGGAGTATGACGGGGGATCAACGCCAATCTCCCGGGGGGAGGTCACTGAGGTCGTCAAACAACTCCACAGTGGCAAAGCCCCGGGGGTGGATGAGATCCGCCCGGAAATGCTGAAGGCTCTGGGTGTTGAGGGACTGTCATGGTTGACACGTCTCATCAACGTTGCGTGGAAGTCGGAAACAGTACCGAAGGAGTGGCAGACCGGGGTGGTGGTCCCCCTTTTCAAAAAGGGGGATCAGAGGGTGTGTGCCAATTACAGAGGCATCACACTACTCAGCCTCCCCGGGAAAGTTTACTCCAAGGTACTCGAAAGGAGGGTCAGGCCGATTGTCGAAACCTCAGATTGAGGAGGAACAATGCGGATTCCGTCCTGGTCGTGGAACGACGGATCAGCTTTTTACTCTCGCAAGGATCCTGGAGGGGGCCTGGGAGTACGCTTATCCGGTCTACATGTGTTTTGTAGACTTGGAGAAGGCGTATGACCGGGTTCCCAGGGAGTTACTGTGGGAGGTGCTGCGGGAGTATGGGGTGAGGGGGTCTCTACTCAGGGCCATCCAATCTCTGTACTCCCAAAGCGAGAGCTGTGTCCGGGTCCTCGGCAGTAAGTCGGACCCATTTCCGGTGAGGGTTGGCCTCCGCCAGGGCTGCGCTTTGTCACCAATCCTGTTTGTAATATACATGGATCGGATTTCGAGGCGTAGTCGTGGGGGGGGGGGGGGGGTCTGTAGTTCGGTGGACTAAGGATTGCACAACTGCTTTTTGCAGATGATGTGGTTCTGATGGCTTCATCGGTCTGCGACCTTCAGCACTCACTGGATCGGTTCGCAACCGAGTGTGAAGCGGCTGGGATGAGGATCAGCACCTCCAAATCTGAGACCATGGTTCTCAGCAGGAAACCGATGGACTGTCCACTCCAAGTAGGGAATGAGTCCTTACCCCAAGTGAAGGAGTTCAAGTATCTCGGGGTCTTGTTCTCGAGTGAGGGATCAATGGAGCGTGAGATGGGCCGGAGAATCGGAGCAGCGGGAGCGGTATTGCAGTCGCTTTACCGCACCGTTGTGACGAAAAGGGAGCTGAGCCGGAAGGCAAAGCTCTCTGTCTACCGGGCCATTTTCGTTCCTACCCTCACCTATGGTCATGAAGGATGGGTCATGACCGAAAGAACGAGATCGCGGATACAAGCGGCCGAGATGGGTTTCCTCCGCCGGGTGGCTGGTGTCTCCCTTAGAGATAAGGTGAGAAGTTCGGTCATCAGGGAGGGACTCGGAGTTGAGCCGCTCCTCCTTCGTGTCGAAAGAAGCCAGTTGAGGTGGTTCGGGCACCTAGTTAGGATGCCACCTGGGCGCCTCCCTAGGGAGGTGTTCCAGGCACGTCCAGCTGGGAAGAGACCAAGGGGTAGACCTAGGACCAGGTGGAGGGATTATATATCTTCGCTGGCCTGGGAGCGCCTTGGGATCCCCCAGTCAGAGCTGGTTGATGTCGCCAGGGAAAAGAAAGTTTGGGGCTCTCTGCTGGAACTGCTACCCCCGCGACCCGACCACGGATAAGCGGGAGAAGATGGATGGATTTATTTATCTATTAACTATACACGAGCAGTCCCGGCTCTTTAGACCGGCTCATAGTTCTACTCTCCCGCCTTACACTCGTTCAAGCTAACTAGGCCACCAGTGCTAACTACTGGCTAGCCATTTTCAATACGTTACGTTTGCTGAACAAGTAACATTCATAAACACTACTACATAAAGTCCAACCGGGATCATAAACTCACACATAACATATTCACTCATCAATTACACAATTCCAACTCTCCATTCTTACCTGCAAAGAGCAAAAATATGTATCTTATTATCACAGTTCGCCACACACACACACACACACACACACACACACACACAGACAGACAGACAGACAGACAGACAGACAGACAGACAGACAGACAGACAGACACACACACACACACACACACACACACACATCACTACATCTTTCAAACAATAAACCAACCATTCCTTATCAGAAAACACACAGACAATTCTCACCACACTCTGAACATGAGCTGTACTAAATGCAAATCATGTTAACCATGTAATTACTAATAATGTAGGTATATCAACCCACTGATGGCTCTGTATGCCACACGGGCGATGTTCTTTAATTGGAAGAAAGCGTTTTTTGTGACCTGGTTGACGTGAGGGAGGAAAGTGAGGGTGGAGTCGAGGATGATGCCAAGGTTACGGATGTGAGTGGGGGGGTTGACAATGGAGCCATCGATGGTAAGAGAAAAATCTTGGGTTGAGCGGGTAAGTGAGTGTGGGCCAATGATTATAAGTTCCGATTTGTCACAGTTAAGTTTTAGAAAATTGTTTTGCATCCAAATGTTAATGTCAGTGAGGCAGGTGCTGAGCTGGGAGTGTGTTGTTGGAGACATTGATTTTGTTGAGAGGTAGAGCTGTGTGTCATCAGCATAACAGTGGAACTGGAGTTGACGGAGGATTTGTCCAATTGGGAGGATGTAGATGATGAACAGAAGGGGACCAAGTACAGAACCCTGAGGGACGCCATGATTGACGGGGGCTGTGGGGAATTTGGAGTTGTTAATGGAGATGAATTTATGTCTATCAGAGAGATAGGATTTAAACCAGGAGAGGGCAGTACCGGTAATGCCAATGGAAGACTGGAGGCGGTTGTTGAGGATGGAATGGTTGATCATATTGCAGTCCAGATGGGATTTGAGTATGAAATATTCCTAAACGCTTGGGGTGATGTCAGCGGAGTCTCGGAGTGAATTTAACCGTTCCATAAGTGCTTATGGACGGCTAATATTTCACTGTGCATGTACTTTAGCCCAGTTCAACTTAAAATGGATTTTGTCCTAATCCTTTGATAAATGTACCCGGGTTATGAGTGATCGAAGTGTGTCATATTTGGACTTCGATGTACACTTTTGTCTGGAAATGCTTTTTCCCCCCTTTTTCTCATTTTGAAGAGACAAACGGACCAGGGGTTGACGGGGTACCTATTCTGACCGATCAAAGTGTGTCATATTTGGACTTTGGTGTACACTTTTGTCCGGAATGTGCTTTTTTCCCCCTTTTTCTCATTTTGAAGAGACACACAGACCAGGGGTCGACAGGGGACCTATTCTGACCGTTCGAAGTGTGTCATATTTGGACTTCGATGTACACTTTTGTCCGGAATGTACTTTTTTCCCCCTTTATCTCATTTTGAAGAGATAAGAAACACTCACATTTAAAACATATAATTAATAAATGGGTGACAATTGCTTGTGCCCATTATGGGCAGTATTAATATATATACCCACGTGCCAGCTAAGGTCAGAAGAGCTTTATTTAACAGCTGGTCTTATGTTTGTGACCCCTGTGATAACATTACATTACATTACATTAATTGATAAGTCTGAAACATGCACTTGTCAAGGTTCAGAGGCACATTTTGCAAATATGGCAGGAGCCATCGATCAGCTTAAGATAAGATATACTTTATTGATCCCAAGTTGGAACATTTGCGTTACATCAGCATGTGTAACAGTTAAATATGCAGTTGTGTTTATTTGAAAATCATTTAGTATAATCACACAAATTCTGTCTTTTATATTCAACAATTCTGTGTTCTTTATTTATTGATTGTTCAATACCTGACAAGGCCGCAGATGAAATATCTACATACATCTTATAAGAGTATAATACATTATGTATAATATCAGTTAAAATAAGTGCTTCAACATAGTTAACATTGCTGGAGGTATGCACAAATATTGATAGATGTCTTGTAATGCACTATTGAGGAACCTGCAACCCAAGTTTTTCATTCAGTGCAGAACTACACCACAGATGTGTAGGCCTATATGATATGTCAATAAACCTTAGAAAATCTTGAAATCTTGAAAGGGATGTGCAAAATAGTCATTATATACAGTCTTTAATTAACTATTAGTAGAGAATAACGAGTAATGAATATACTTTATAGGGATCGTATTAATATCTAATAATAAAAATAATTACATTCAATAACATGCTTTAACCACCAGGTGTCCCTTTATATCAGCTGTGCACCTTTATGGTGTAAATACAGCCTATCTACCAATTGGATCAAATATAAAAGTGAGCCGAATTAGTGTTGATACTGCAAGGAGACGTATTGTGTGAAAAGAAATGTAAGATGTTGTTTAATGGCTGATATATTTATGATCCACGTCACGTTTTCAGTTCCTCATGTTTGTCTAGAGGTCTTCTCATCAGGGCTCTATAAATACAGAACTATGGCAGATATGTAATATTTAATGCAGCCGAACCGTGTATTACAATGCCGTTATGTGATGACTTTCAAAGAGAAAAGCAAGCACACTCGGAATAAAGTATTTATTGTTTTTGTTTTAAATGTTTTCGGTCTGTTTCCGGTATTTGTTAATGACGACGTGCTGTGAGATGTGAGACTGGAATTGCACAGGGGAAAATAACGTAGGCTATCTTTAGATGCGAATTTTGTTAAATTAATATGTTTAGGCTGTGGACTAACACTATACATTGACGGGGAAGGGGGTAGCAATAAAGATAACACCATTAAACAGTTACACAACATAACAGAAATAATATCGATAGCAGCGTCCCTAGCAACCACCTTGGTAACAATGAAAACGTCGCGATTTCCTGAAGTAATCTTCGTAATAACTAGCAAACTAAAGATCATGTACATCCACTGCACACATAATCTGAAATAACAACTCATATTTCTCGCATCAAATGACATCAAAACGCATTTTAATGGCCAAACTAACTTTAAAATAGGCATTTTCCACCGAGAATAAAACGAAGTTCGGCCATGTTTTCTTTTTCTGCAGGGAGAAATGTGAAGATCATGTGACATAGACGCCAGCCATCGGAATGAATGGTGAAAAAAACGGGGTTTGTCAAACAGAGCACATGGTGCAGAGATGTTCAAAAGTCTTTTTTTGCAAGTCCAAGTCAAGTCTCAAGTCTTTGGTCACAAGTCCAAGTCAAGTCTCAAGTCTTTGTGGGGTGAGACTTGATCAAGTCTCAAGTCTTTGGTCACGAGTCCAAGTCAAGTCTCAAGTCTCTAAAAAAATAAAAGTCTCATCATGTCTCTTCTGGTTGTAATAAGCCAATTGTCTGCTGCTATCCAGTCTGTTAAGAATACTGCACAGCTATATCTAAGAAATTCAAAGCATGTACTGTGTTATTATCACTCCTATATCTATTAGCATACAGTATCAGTACTGATTAGTTGTTTGTTATATGATCACTTTAAACAGGCTATTGCAATGCAATATGAGGAAAAACATCACACTTTAGCTAAATTCAAACAACTTATAAGCAAAACAATTCAGAATCAGAAATACGTCAAATACGTCTTTGTATCAACCGTATTGTTTAATTACACTGGGTCTCTAATGATGATTTTAAGTCTACTATTAATAAACATATTCCTCTATCCTCTCACTCAAACCCAGTGTAATGGTAACCTGATAAACCTGTAACATTAACGTTACGTGGTCAACAATAAACCTGTAACCTGCCTATAAACCAACAGATGTATTTATGTATGTAACTATGTATTTTTCTACGTTTAACGTTAGCCAGTAGATGGTGGCAGCGGGTAATGATTAACGTTACCGACCTTTTTTATGTCATGTCAAGAGTTGGATGTCAACGCCACTCAACTTAAACAAGTGTGACAAGCAATTCACTAATATTTTACAAAGCTAGTAGCAAGCTAAGTTAATATTACATAGCTGATGCTGAGCTAAACATGTTTGCTAACCGTCCATATGCGTTAATGTGACTGACCTCTCCGGGTGAGTTTTCAAGTGCCTGATGAAATTCGACGTTGTTGCGCCAGCATCCTTGATTTTGATATTGCAGACTTTGCAGTGTGCGCTCCTTTTGTTGGTGCCGCCGGCGTTTTGTTCGAAGTTTTTGTAGTTGAACCTAATTACAAGCGGTACAGCCGCAGGTGTGCCGCCGGTCGCCATTGTGTTACTACGAGGTAGTAACAGAGGCGCGCACGTCTGCGTAATGAGCCCGGCTAAAATAACTGGATGGCCTACCTGCCTGTCAGCCTTCCATCTGGGCACAAACTTATCTCGTGCCCTCATTGGTCATGTGTGCGTTCGTGTGTGTTGGAGGAGGCAGGAAGTAGCAGCCTCTAGCAGATTATCTCCGGTTGTGTATTTTCAAATTCTAGCGATCTCGAGCCGGTTTCTCTCAAATGTACCTACCCCACCTTTAATACGCCAAAAATAGAAAACACAATGATTGTTCACGAGTCCCAACACACGAGTCCAAGTCGAGTCTGAAGTCTTTTGGTCACGAGTCCAAGTCAAGTCTGAAGTCTCTGTGTGTGCGACTTAAGTGCGACTCGAGTCCGAGTCGCAGACTCGAGTCCCCATCTCTGACATGGTGTAGTCCAAACGATAGCTGGGGATTCTGGGTAGTGTAGTGTCTTCTGCCATCCTTTACTCAGAAAAAATATTTGTTTCTCCGAATCGAAGGGGGAAAATACAAAAGCATTGCACACAATTTAAACCAATCAATGTTGTGTAATTAACAAGGATAATCTGGTGTTTTTTAGTCGATGAGTAGTGCAGATATCACTGTAAAATCAATCGACAGTAAGAGGAATACTTACTTCCGGGTGTACAATTCTCCGTTATCCAATGGGAATGGACGCTCACATTGCCTTTAAGGGCAGCCAACATAAACGAATGCCGTGCTTCCATGAGCGTCAAATCCCGACGCAGATGGGAATACATTGCAATCAGTTGAAAGCTATTTGCGTCCCTTTATGACGCTGAAGGAGCCTAGGAGCGTCACAATTGGACGCCACGGACACTGACCAAACGTCGCTATTGGACGCTTAGGGAGTGAGAGTGTGTTGGTGTTGGAGGTGTCTTCTTCACGTAGGATGACCTTCAAGAGGGCAATATGTGTCTCTGCTCACATTGTTTATCGACGGCCCAGCAACTCAAGCTTATGCTCCTCATAAAAGCAAGTAATTCAGCTCTGTAGAGAATCAAGAAGTTATACTACAGTATTTGACTCCACCAGCTTTATCTGCATCTCATTGCCTACGTGGGTTTCTTCACAAACTGACAGGTAAATCATAGCCAATATTTTTGGACTGTGAAAAGATGGGACCTTGTCAAATAAATGGCTAATTAGCTAACTGGAAAGTGACCTAGCTTAATGTTTCATTCATGTAACAGAGCCTGTCCAGTAGCCTATATTCACAATACACTGTTTATCCCGGCTTAATTAGTATCACTGGTAACTGTACAAATTCTGAAGTGTATCTTTTTTCTTTTTTTTCAATTTGACCAGAATGGAGAGTGATGTACAAACAGTGGATCCAAATCGTTGTATCATCTGTGTTAAACATTTTGAAAAAGGGAAGAAACAAGATCCATATGTCAAAAATCCCACAGCAGAAGGCCTCCAACGTATACTAAATGTTGCTCAACAGAGAGATGATGATGTTCATAAAACTCTCTCCATATACAGATGATATACTTTCGTTTAAAATAAAGGTATCATATCATCAATCATGTCGAGCAAACTACTCCAGTAAGACCAATATCAGTGAGAAACAAGTTGCAAATGTTGAAAGTGAGAGCATACCTGCATCAGTCTCTTCAAGAAGAGGTTGATACATTATCGTTTGACATACGAAGAGATTGTTTCATTTTTGGGAGGGCCAGATCAAGACCAGAACCTCTGACAGCCATTATGACTGGTACAGGTAAGAGTACCCAAGACAAGGTCCTTCATGCAGCATCAGAAAGGCTTGATGAAGTTGTACATATTCGGCTGCTCTCATATCCGGATCTCTTTGCATATCAAATCAAATCAAGTTTTATTTATATAGCACATTTATAAACGATTTTTGGTCGAGCCAAAGTGCTGTACATATAATAAAAATAGCCTACAGTAGAGACACTTTACAGCAAATACAACAGCACAGATTGTTCAGAATATCAGTATGAGAAAAACGACACCCTCTATCCATATGATGCCAAATATCATCGAAGCTGCCTTAAACACTATATCTCTAAACTAAATATAGCAGCTGCCAGACGAAAAAAAGAATCAGAACAGCAGACCAGTATCTATGACAAAGCTTGTATTAAGCTCACTGAACTGTTTTCTCAAAAGAAATAAAAGTGACGACCCTCAACTCCTTGGCTGGGAGGTTTGATGACATACTGAAGACACTGAGGTCTGGGGAAGAAGATGAGACGGTCCAACACACTAAATACAGCTCCTGGAAACTGAAGGAAAAGCTCTTACTGCATTACAAGCACAAGCTGGTATTTGTAGAATGAGCTGGAAAGTCTGATTTGGTATGCTCTGAAAGTGTGCCCATGGGATTGGCAATGAGAGCTGTACAACTCGAAGCCAGAAGAGACAACAGCTTCTACAGCAGACTGTGAGACACAACAGTGAGCCTTGTCTTTTTACAACAAAGGCTGCAAGGTTTGAGATTTAAATTATAATGGGATTGATCCCTCATTTTTGAAACTATGGCATCAAGCCCTCATTATTTGTGTGCCATCTGTTGATGGTTTGAATGGCATCAAGTACAAAATAAATATATATATATATATATAGTCGTGTACTTCTTAAAGCAAACAGATATTGTTCTAAACTGTATTAAAGTAAACAGGTATTATCTTGAACTGTATTGAAGTAAACATGTATTATTTGGGACTGTTTTAAAGTAATGCTATATATATATATATATATATATATATATAAACCTTCTTACTTACACTCCATGACCCAGACACCCTTCCACACACACATACACTCCCTGACCCAGAATATCAACACACACACACTTCCTCTCACCCTGCCACACAAACATACACTCCCTGACCCAGAATATCCACACACACACACACACACACACACACACACACACACACACACACACACACACACACACACACACACACACACACACACACACACACACACACACACACACACACACACACACACACACACACACACACACACACACACACACACACACACACACACACACACACACACACACACACACACACACACACACACACACACACACACACACACACACACACACACACACACACACACACACACACACACACACACACACACACACACACACACATCCCCCCACCAGCACACACATGTTCTTTTCAAGGTTCTTTCTGGGGCCAATATAATCTCAAGCACCAATATATCTGTGTACAACGTTTGATACCAATATATCTGTGTACAATGTTTGATTGTTTGGGAAAGAATAGTTTGTGTGAAACCTTCCTTGGGAAATTAAAGGAGTGGAGTCCGGTGGAAGATAAGAAGTGACTCTCCGCCCCAAATATGTCCATATATACTGTTGTTTATTCATGCCAAATGCCCCCTGTTTCTGACTGGCTGGTCCCGATACCGCACAGCAGTAGAACTGGGAGTCCAGTAAAATCAGATTATTGTTATAACTTTTATGCCGGTGTTTTGAACTCCTTCTCTTATTAATCTGACCAGGCTCATCTAAACGGACGGCGCGGAGCAGAGCTGGGCTTTAAGCCACCACTACTGTGTTTGCTCCAACGTTCTCGATATTGTACAAATGAAGGTCTGTTCAGTCATTTTCTGTTAAGTCCAGCAACTAACTTTATTTGATATTCTATTGAATCCAGAGGGAGAACTCTCTCTTTTCCTGCCCTCTTGTTGAGGAGGGCAGGTCACTGGTCAGGGTCATCTACAGAGCAGCTACCCTTGAGATGGTCTGGGTTCAATGCATTGACTATAGGAAAAACAACCCAGTCAGTCATGGGTTTCTGAAGTCATGTTGTAAAGCTTAGGTGACTTCCTGCCATATTTGGTCAGATACAGGAGTCAGGAAATTCAAATGGCTAATAATATCAATGATGCTTCAAACAAAGGGATATTTCTTACCCTTATTCTTGTACTTCTAAAATATTCAAAAGATCCATTTGGGTCTTAATTGGAATGGTGTACATTACATTACATTGTACAGTTTCCCATTTAGCTACCTTTGGAAAGCTTTGAGTCAATTTGATTCTTTGCCTCAAAGGCCCTCTTTTCTTTTGAAGAGGGCTTTTTGTCTTTATTGAGCCACTTGGTTATTGTTAAGTAAACAGCCGATTGTTTTGGAGGGTACAATGCTTTACAGAAAGTAATGTTGAAATGCAATTTAATGCACCAAGAATGATTATTAATATAATTTAAAAAGTTTTTGTTGAACAGTATATGTGATATAGAAACTGTACTCCTCTAGACCAGACCATTGTGGTGACACATTCCAGTAGGGGAAAGCAACCTAAACAAAAAGCTTATAATTCAGAAAGCAAAAGAAAATAAGAAAGAGCAGCAGAGCAATGTTGACATTTCGACTGATTTTATACAACTTAGGTTAAAAATGCGTTTTTACAACACATTTCTAAGCGGTTGACCAATCACAAACAGAAAGCTAACCAATCAGAGCAGACTGGGCTCTGGTTGCAGACAGCGGGTGAAGGAGGTGTTGAGAAAAATAAAAGCACTTTTTATAACATTAAGCCTAATATGTGCTCTTTAACACCTTTCAGACTCCATTGAAATCAAGCCATCCCTCGAATGCTAAAAAATAAACATTGTGATGTCTACCTACAGTGCTACATCTTTTAACCATGGTGGCTGACTGACTCAAGGACTTGCTAAAAAATGAAGCATAACTCTGTGTTCCCACCCAAATGATTATTGGCAGACATTGTGTTGATGGACAGTCTGCTCACTCAATCCAGCAGCCTTTTGCAACAGCTGATTAGCAGAGTGCAGACCTTTAGCTTAGCAATTGTTTTGTTATGGCCTAGAGATATTGGACCTCAAAGCAAAAGACTTGGAGAGAGAGAGATGGTCAAAAACTAAAAGTTTATTTTAAGCAGAGGCACAGTAAATGGCAGTGGAGGCAGGAAGCTGGCTGGCACAGAGACGTCAAGGACAGGAGGCAAAACTCCAGGCGAAAAGATCACAGGGACGAGGAGAGCAGCGAGACACACCGGAGGGTCGAATACAACGGAATTATCTGGCAGGGAAGTGGCAAGAGGACCGGGCTTTTATGTCAACAGGTGAAGAGGTGAGTGGAAACAGGTGTGCCTCGTCTGCTGCTGGGAGGAGCCAGCCAATTCCCTGTCACACACCAGCCCTGCAGAGGAAAACAGAGAAGGGAGGGGGGAGACAGAAGAAAACACAAAAAAAGCACACAACAAAACCAAAACTAAACAGAATCATCACATGTTTGACTAATTTCTACTAATGAAAGCCACTAGAATGAAAATTAGAAGGATTAAAGTGCTTGAGGAGACAGTCATGTCTTTGACGAAAATTAAAACATCAAGCCCTTGCCCTTTTTTAGTCCAACCTTTTATTTTCTAAATTCAAAGGTGTCCGTGAAATAATTACTGATAAGCCATTATCATATTTATGGCAATAATCCTAGTTTTCAGAGCGTAACATAGCTTTCGGTTTGGGCAAACTGCGTGCGCATCACTCTCACTCCTCAATGGTAGCGTGTAGGTGGATTTAGGAACTCCCCCTCGATTCTATTGGCTCTAACGGTTCAAAAGTGGTGTCAATCACCAAAATTGTCCAATGGGTTCCAGAGATATGGCAAATGACCCCAGAGATGTTTTTTTTTCTAAACCTCTCTAAAAAGGTCAAATTTAACTTGTCTTGCATCAATCTGGATTAGGGATGGGTATCGAGAACCGGAACTAAGTCAATACCGGTACCTGATTGGACGGTATCGGTATACCGTTAAGCCGCTGGACAAACGGTGCTGCTATCGGTATATCTGTTACGTCTACTTCCTTAGTTTAACTTTAAACCATTCTGGTTGGTTAGGAACCCTCATCCCGTGTGATGTATCCGGTTTGAGACCCCTCTGATTGGCCCCTGTAAATGCCACTCGTCATCTCTCTCAACAGCGCTCTTATTATTGTTGTGAGACTCCCGCAGGCATGGCGGACAGAGCGAAGCGATCGAAGGTCTGGGTGCACTTTAAAAAAATGTAGTGGCGATAGTGCAAGGTGCAATCTATATACTCAATTAGTTGCTTGTAAAGGGGGTAACACAAGCATTTGCAAACAAGTCACTCATTGAATCTAAAACGGTGCAGCGTATTTGACAGCCTAAACAATGTGGCTGCTAGCGATACTGCTAGTGCTAATAGTGCTAGTGGGCTTCAGCCGCGCCGTGTGTAAATGTGACCTGACTGAAGGCTTGCAGGCAGGTTAGCTGCTGCGCACGGGTAATATGTTTTGTTTACCAGAGTAAAGTCTTGCAGGCACATCGCCTTGTCTTTTTTTAGTTTATTAACACTGACAGTGTATTAATGTGAGCTCCTACTACATCTATTATAACGTGGCCTTTCATTGAATGCTTTATAAACCAGTTAAATTTACAGATGTCATTGTGAATTGGAAAACTGCATTTAAATGTTGTTAAAGGTCAACGTTTCAATGTATGGTTCAGCAATTGTTTTCTAGGAATTGACATATTTTAAGCTCAAATACTTTGTTCTATGTTTAAACCTTCATACACATGTTGACGTGTTTCAGTTCAGCACATCATTTATTTTGTGATGATTTAAAAGTACAATCCAGAATAATATACGTACTCACCTTTATCTTTTTGCCATTTTAGCCTTTTTTCCAATTTCTTCATATCACAGTTTTGCATTATGTCACTGTAGGACAATTTTTTAAGGATCTCTTGTCGAGCTAGGTTGTCAGTTTGAAATGTCTGGATGAAGATGTAACTGATTTACAAATGTTCTTTTCATCCTCTGTCTGAGGTAAAATCGCAAAAAGCATGATAGGGCGTGCCAGGCCCCTTTAAGTTATTGTATTTATTTTTTGTCTGCTTCTGAGAAGCTAATGTATAAGTTATACAGTTATTTCTGAAAGAAAATTAGAATACAATTACTGTTTAATCTTCACATCTTGTATCCATGTCTATAATTTTGAGAACCAAATTATTGAAAAGTATCGATAAGAGTATCGAAAAATAAGCGGTATCGATAAAATCGTAACGATACCCATCCCTAATCTTGATACAGGGTACTTATTATACAACCCACTCTCTTCAGTCTGCGTACAAATGACACGACTTTACACATTGGAAATGCGTGCAATAAATACGCAGAAGATTTTGCACAGTTCCCTTTATGCCTACTAAGTGCTCTAGTCTTTGCAATAGGACTTCATGGTCGATAGTGTCAAATGCAGCACTGAGATCGAGCAAGACAAGAATAGAGACCAGTCCATTGTCTGAGGCTATGAGAGGGTCATTTGTGACTTTAACCAGAGCTGTCTCTGTGCTATGATGTGTTCTAAAGCCAGACTGAACATCTTCAAATAACTCATAGTTTTTTAAGTAATCACACAACTGTTTTGCGACTGTTTTCTCAAGAATTTTTGAGAGCATATACAAATAATAAATTATATTTCTATAGCGCTTTTCTTGAACTCAAAGACGCTTTACATTTGGGAGGGAGGGTAGACAAAAAAAACAGAAAGAAACAAAACAGAAAAGCAGTCAGGAGGAAGATGGTTGAGATGGGGCGGGGGGGGGCTTATGGATATACAGAGTTGAAGAGGTGGGTTTTGAGGCGGGACTGGAACAGGGTGAGGGACTCAGACTCACGGAGGTCTTGGGGGAGGGAGTTCCAGTGCTTCGGGGCTGCCACAGAGAAGGCTCTATCCCCAAAGCTCCGGAGTTTGTCCTTGGGGATGGAAAGCAAACCGGCTGAGGTGGATCTGAGGGACCGGGGTGGTTGGTAGAGGATGAGGAGGTCAGTGAGGTAGGGGGGGGGCAGATGGTGGAGGGCTTTGTACGTGAGGACCAGGAGTTTGTAATGGCTGCGGTATGAAACGAGCATTTGATACGACCCTCGAGGTAATTTATGAACACACGATAAACAAAAAAAAAGAATTAAAGAAATCTAGACCGCAATATAATTATAGAAGGACTACCTGTTTTTCCTGGCCAAGGACAGGTTCCTTGAACACAACAAAAGCGTGACGTGTCATCACGTGGTGTAGTGCTGCCGGAACACACCGGAACGCCACTCCAGGGCCCTTTCCCATTTCTCTAACTCCCCTCCTCGACTCCTATCCTCGAGACTTATTCCCGCCCACAGGAGATGCGAGCGGAGGAGCCGAGGAGGGGAGCCGAGGAGAGAGGAGGGGAAGCAGCAGGCGGTTAG
This sequence comes from Pseudochaenichthys georgianus, assembly GCF_902827115.2. NCBI lineage: Eukaryota > Metazoa > Chordata > Actinopteri > Perciformes > Channichthyidae > Pseudochaenichthys > Pseudochaenichthys georgianus. Next base: position 11,500,491 of record NC_047522.1, on the reverse strand, counting down.
AGAAATGAGAACTCCTCTCCTCTGAGCGGTCATTTTAAAGAGACGTCCATTAATGATGACAGGAGGCACAGCAGCCCTCTGTCTGATGGACAGATGTGTTCATGACAACTTATATATTTACTTTTAATTCATTCACAGTGCGGTATAATGAGACAATAACAGGCTACAGATGCGGACATACACACACACACACATATGTATATATTTATATAAATATATACAATTTCAGAGTCAAACAGAGCACTCTCATAATAACGTAACACTATCAGAGACTGGATATATTCCCCCCCCCCCCGCGTCGCAATAAGAGCAGTTCATAAAATAATATCCAGGGGATGCATGCAGAGCTGTCATTGGCTGAGATAAGTCCGGCCGTGCGTCACGACCAAGCCCCCAGAAAGTGCGCCGGACTCAGATGAAAATATTCGTGCTGGCCAAACGGTGGTACTACACTTCCGTTTGGTTGCCAGGCCCGAAAACACTTTTTCCCATTGACTTACATGGGGAAAGAGTGGTCTGTAAATCATTGGACATTTTTTTTAAAACTAAATAAACTACCCAGTTTGAACACTTGTATAGCCTCGTTCCTCAAGTTGTAAAAATTTGCTAATGACGTTATTCTGGGAGTTATTTCCCTCTGCATTATGAACGTGCATCTAACCCACGGGACCGCGCCGCCCGGCACGTTCATGTGATGTGACGTGTTCATTACTACATGAGTTGTATCTTTACCCATGGATGCACAATAAGAACGGACCCATATCGCCTTACTGCCAGCCAGAGGTTACGCTAGACTTTTTCGCTGCCCGTCATTTTGACGGACAGGATCGTAAAACTTCCGTCACAATCCAGAATTACCCGTCGGCCTTTACACAACTCTGGGGGGGGGAGGAGAAGCATGCTCATGAACTGTCAACGGGGCGGGGGGGGGGGGGGCAGTTCACATGCGCCGTGTTATGCAAGTTAATATTACCGACGTAGATTAACGTCCCTGTAGCTTCTTATTGCACTTGCAATATACCATTAAATGAGTTGAACGTTGCTGTTTGCTATTACTATAATACCACGCAGGGATAAGCCAGAGTTTACAACCTTTGCATGTTGGCACAACACGTTTTGACCCAGATTAATTAGCTATACCATATGATATCGCCCGAGGAAGTCGTCATACTTATACGTATATAAATAAAGATATATGTGTCAAAGCTCTAATCAAATTAACAGTTGTATATATGTATACAGCCTGTGTTATATATTTATACACACAAATGAACAACCTTGTCTGTGTCAAATAACAAGTTGTATTGTAGTGTTTATTTTAGTGTTGTTTTATGCTTATCCACATTTTGATTTCAGAGCACAGGAGAATGCTGGGCACAACATCAAGCTCAACAGTGAAGCTGGCAATGCTGAACAAAACCATCACGAGATCCTGTTACATCAGCGTAATATAAAAGTACATAACGATTGATGTCCACATTAGCATAATTAATAATGGCTCGGACGTTACACTAGCTAGCCGCTAGATGCTAGCTGCTAACTGCCGCCTCGTTATTCGTTAATATCAAATCCATCATTACAATCCCGAACGCGCGGTGCTGTTACGTGTACGCAAATGGACGTGCTTGATGTGAACGAGCCTTTTGGGGTGCGTGGTTAAAGTTGCGCATGCTCTTTGAGCGCACATACGGTTACTTCTCAGGCATGCTGTGTAATCTGTGACGTTTCACTCTCTCAACAGTTGCCATTTTATGGCACAAATTGTATTCAGACTGGAAAGGCTTTGTACATATTTTTCAACAAGCGTCCAAGCAGTCCATCAGGGTGAGCAGAGCCAAGCATGAAAATGGGCCAAAAGTATCCGAAAATAGTGCATCATAGTGCGGGTAAAGTCCCCTGACAACTCCCCTCACATTCCTCCAGAGACCAGTTCAAAAACTTAAAGTTTGGTAGAGTTAACTTTTTGGAGAACCATGAAAATGGGCCAAAAGTGGTAAAATGTATCCGAAAATAGTGCATCATAATGCAGGTAGAGTTCCATCAAACTCCCCTTACATTCCTCAAGAGACCAGTTCAAAAACGTAAAGTTTGGTAAGAACCATGATTGGGGGTCTCCAGGCAACAAATGTATCCGAGCCAGAGTGCACATGTAGCGGATTAATTCATCCAGGAAATCACACAGTCGTTTTTTTTCTGAGTCTCAAAAACCGGGTTTCCGATATCGTGGTGGTAGCTGGATGGTAGCTTGAAAAACATGAATGAATTTGTTTGACGGAGGAGGGGAGGTCTCGATTCGTTGAGCTTTTTGGAGCCCCTCCTCCGTTGGCACTCTCGTTTTTTCGAGAATCTTTTTAAACTTCATTTTTGATTATTTTAAGATATAATTGACCGTTTTCTTTACTTTTTTCGGCTTTCCACGGGTGGGAGCGCATGGTCTATGAGCTCCCAAATTCGGCCTGGAACCTCCGGGAATTGTGGGCAAAGCTCCATAAACAGAAGGATAAAAATAAGGCAAAAGTAACGGTGAATATAAGATATAGTAAATCCTGTAATGGAAATGCTAAAAACATTGAGCTGTCTGAGTGGAAAAGTAATGTGTTAAAGTTTACTGCTGAGATGCCTCAGCAGTTGGCCGGCTACATCCTGTTATCTTCAAGGACTAGAACACCATGTTACAGTATGTGTGGCCCCGACCTTCAAAAGGCGCAACTGTATTGTGAGCGAAAACCAGTTAAAGCAGGTAATAAAGACACATCGAAATTAGGAAGAGGGAGTAGGGCCCTGGCCCTGACCTTGGCTACAAGTGGGTGTTGCTGGGCAGAAAAGGCAGATTACAGCACAAGAGAGCACCAAAGGTGGGGGCTTCACAGCAAATACTATAAAGAACAAGATGTATTCAGGATTCGGGGCTCACTTCAACTGGGATCTTACTCTGACGAGCTTGTCACGGTGAGAACTCAAGAAGGAGTCCAAAGCGCTTTGTGGTATAGTATCAGATTGATGTATCTTTGTTGAACTGTGTAATAAAGTGCTTATTACAAGAAACAATCCATTGGAGTGCAAAGTCTAGTTTTTGTACAGCTAACCGAGAATAGTGTCGAAGGACACAATTCCTTTTCCCTCAGAACTAAGAAAGGTCATCGGCGGATCCGGACGGCGACCCCGCTCTGGCCATATCCAAACGATCTGCGCGGAGGACGGACCTGGTCCAGTAGACTCCAACAGCTTGGTGACCCCGTGACGTGATGGTCTAGAGCGGGTAGTCTGGACACCGATGACCTTCTGAGAGGACACCAAAAAACATTGAGTTTACGGCTTTTACAAGAAACCATCTCACACAATCAAAAACCCGGGTAATTTAGAATCAAGGTAAGCATCTGCCTGTTACAACAAATAGATGTGTTTGAAATACCACTACATTTTAGGATTGTGTGAAAATGGCAGAAATAATTGTCTCAGCTAAAAAGTAAAGATAAAACGTAAATAAAATTGTGTGCACTAAATAGATCAACAAGGGCATAAACAAATCTGTGGTGAGAAGCGGGTGAAACCCGTAATTTATGAGGATCCGCCGCGGTCCAAAGGGAAGGTGTAAAACTGGTCACCGTACCAGTAGCCATAGCGCAGTGTAAAACTAGGGGAGACCCTAGTATCTAAGGGAAGGTGTAAAACTGGTCGCCGTACCAGTAGCCATAGCACAGTGTAAAACTAGGGGAGACCCTAGTATCTAAGGGAAGGTGTAAAACTGGTCGCCGTACCAGTAGCCATAGCACAGTGTACAACTAGGGGAGACCCTAGTATCTAAGGGAAGGTGTAAAACTGGTCGCCGTACCAGTAGCCATAGCACAGTGTAAAACTAGGGGAGACCCTAGTATCTAAGGGAAGGTGTAAAACTGGTCGCCGTACCAGTAGCCATAGCACAGTGTAAAACTAGGGGAGACCCTAGTATCTAAGGAAGGTGTAAAACTGGTCGCCGTACCAGTAGCCATAGCACAGTGTAAAACTAGGCGAGGCACTAGTATCTAAGAAAAGGTAGAAGACTAGCAAAAGACGCTAGCAACCAGACAATCTAAGAAAGAAAGGTAAGGAAAAGTAGAAAATGGAAGGCGAATTTGCGAGAGAAGAAGCACTAGGCTTCAAAATCCCAGATGTGCGCCGCGAGGTTTGGAAAGAATGGGTGGAAGAAGGGCAAAAGGAAGTTGAGAAAAAGGATCACAAAAAATGGGAAGGTAGGGTAGCCAGAGTGTACCGAGACATGACAGACAGCGGACTGCTGAAAGCCTTCCGGGAGAAAGAGGTGGATAGTCTAGGTCGTCTATTAGGGGGAAAAAGTCCAACAGAAATGTTTAAAAAGGGACAAGACAATGTGGAGGAGAGACTGACCAGACATAAAACCATAAAAGTAGGATGGACAGGGCGGTAAAAACACCAGGACCCCCAGGAGGGACCGGTGACATGTTTGACATGTTTATATAAATCCATCAGCCGACAAGGACAATTTTTTAACATATTTTGGTCTCCCTCCACTGTCATAAGAAGTTGTTATGGTGGACTGTTCCTAAAGGTTTAAAGTGCCCTAAATCCCAGCGACTGATGGATTTATATAAATGTTGGGGAACAGACAGCAGAAAAGAATGACAGTGGTTATGTTCCAAATGCTGTGTACTGTATAAGTTGATCTCTGAAGGTGAGATCAAAAAAGGGATTAAAGCAAACAGATATTGTTCTAAACTGTATTAAAGTAAACAGGTATTATCTTGAACTGTATATGTATTATTTGGGACTGTTTTTAAGTAATCCTATATATATATAAACCTTACATACACTTTCCCAGACACCCTGACACACACACACAATACACTACCTGACCAAGATACCAACACACACACACACACACACACACACACACACACACACACACACACACACACACACACACACACACACACACACACACACACACACACACACACACACACACACACACACACACACACACACACACACACACTTTCCCAGATACCCTGACACACATACACTCCCTGACCAAGATATCAACACACACACACACACTTCCTCTTTACCAAACGCACACACCTGTCCTTTTCAAGGTTCTTTTTGGGGCCAATGTTTGATACTAATATATCTGTGTACAATGTTTGATTGTTTGAGAAAGAATAGTTTGTGGGAAACCTTCCCTGAGAAATTGATAATTTGTGTGAAACCTTCCCTGGGAAATGAAAGGAGTAGAATCCAGTGGAAGATAAGAAGTGACTCTCCGCCCCAACAGTGTCCCGTATTCGGAGATTATGAGTACGACCAGGACCAGTACAAGACATAGGGAGTCCTAGGAACCCCCACTATGAGAGGCCTAGCGGAGCCACTCATACCTGTCACAGTGTTAGACAAACAACTGCCTTTCTTGGTGGATTCAGGGGCCAGGTATTCTACCCTAAAAGACCCTAAGTACCAGTCACAGGCGTCACACAACACAGTGGCAGTAGTAGGGTTTTCAGGACAAATAGTACAACTTCCGCTTACCCATAAACTCCCATCTAGCATCGCTGGTCAGACATTCCAACACCCATACCTCCTCTCACCCCAGTGCCCAGCTAACCTGTTAGGAAGAGACATCCTCATAAAAGCAAATGCCTCCATCTTGTGCTCCCCAGACGGATTGAAAGTCACATTCCCTAATGGTGCATTCTATAACTGTTCTGCAACCATATCATCGCATTCCCAGATGTTGTTAGCACAATCCTGCAGTCCAGCGGCCTTCCAAGAAACAACCATATATTGGGGTCTGCTGACCCGCCCTCTGGAAGAGGCTAAGGCCAGAGATTCGTTATATGGGAAGTTCTCCCTTTGGAAACCTTGGATACAGGCCATACATCCCTACAGCCCCCCAAAAGACCCTCCCCATGTCACCTTCTTCTACTCTCGCTCACCATTTGACGAAACGTTTGCTGAAGAATGGGATGACAAAAAGTATGACCAAACTGATGGGGTATGCACGGGGAGAATTTTCATATCAGAAGTAGGGGTGGCAGCGGAAGTATTCCTCGACCTTGATCAAGACTACTGGTACAGAATGGGACCAGAGTTGGTTCCCCACATAACCCTATTGTTAGGCCCCGCCTCAGAAGCAAGATCATTGGGCCCCTTTGTAAAAAAGGCCCAAACAGCCACAGACTGGATACCTACAGACATCCCACAGGTCGAATACTCACCCTCACTCAAAGCACATGCTATATCACACTCATCAGAGGAAGGCATTAACTATGAGGAAGTCCCGGTGGTCAGAGACCACCACATGGATAAACAGGACCACCCCGACACACAGAGCATGTTTGATAAACTACCAGGACATCTTTGGTCAAAAGATCCATACGACGTAGGACATTGCATCCTGGCCGAACCAGTGCGATTCCAATACACAGCTTACCCACCAGTTTACGCCCCCCAATACCCTATGGCCCAAGTGGCGAAAGAGGGTATTGATGATACCATAGACGGACTAATAAGATCAGGGGTATTGGAAGACTCAACAGACTTACAGTGGAACACTCCCATACTCCCAGTAAAGAAGGCAGGGGGTAAGACATACCGAAAGGCCCATGACCTAAGACGCATAAACTCTAGAATCACGACACCTCCCATTCCGGTACCAAACCCACATGTGGCAATAGCCCAGATTGGTCCAGGACACCGATATTTCACAGTCATAGATTTAGCTAATGCATTTTTCTGCATTCCCCTGGCAACAGACCTAAGACACATCTTCTCATTCGTTCACAAAGGGCACAGGTTTCAGTACACAAGACTACCACAAGGATTCAACCTGTCCCCAGGAATATTTAACAAAGTGTTAAGGGAACAGCTACAAGACTTAGACCTACCCAAAGACACCATCCTGGTACAGTATGTAGACGACCTACTTTTAGCCAGCCCTGACGCAGACTCCTGCCTAAAAGCCACACAAGCCGTTGTAACACAACTGGCCGAGAGAGGGTTCAAAGCATCCAAAGCAAAGATCCAATGTGCCAGAAAGGAGGTTACCTTTTTAGGGAGAGTGCTGTCTGAAGACGGCACCGCAATGTCCACCACCCACCAGGACTCAATACTGGCCCACCCAAAACCAATACTGGTCAAAGACATGCTCTCTTTTTTGGGCCTGTGTGGGTACTCCAGTATGTATTTAGCGGACTACAAACTACGCACAGCACCACTCAGAGCACTGATAAACGAGAAAGGGCATAGGAACATGACTGCCAAACTAGAATGGGACTCAGACTCAGAACACGCTTTCATAACTCTCAAGCAAGATATGTCTACAGTATGCGCACTGGCCTCAGCAGACTAGCAATACCCCTTCTTCTTGGATGTTTCTGAAAAAGAAAACACCGTAAACGGCGTACTTTTCCAGAAAAAGGGGGATCAGAGTCCAGGCAGAAAATGTTTGCTGTATGCTAGCGTAGCACTAGATGCAGCAGAGGCAAAAGAACCCCCATGCATCAGACATGCAGCTGGAGTGGCTAGAGTACTAAGGAAAATCCAACACATAGTGATGAGACACCCACTTACAGTGCTCACAAGCCATAGCATTGTAGCCCTAGTCAACTCAGCGGCCTTCACCATGACATCAGCAAGACAGACCAGGTTAGAAAAGTCTCTGACACAGCCACACATAACCTACACACATGAAGGCACCAACATGGCAGGACAAGGAGTCCAACACAGGTGTGAGGAAAAAGTAGTGCAGGATGTAAAAATACGCCCAGACATGCAGGAAACGCCAGTAACAGGGGCAAGAGACATGTTCACTGACGGATGTTGTTACAGACACCCACAGGACGGCCTAAAAGGGGCCTACGCTGTGGTAGGACGAAGTAATGAGACAGGACTTTTTGAAAACATTGACTCCTCCCCCATCAAAGGAAAAGTGTCAGCTCAACTAGCTGAACTAAAGGGCGTAATCGCCGCTTTGAACCAAGGAATAGATCAAGACATCAATGTGTACACAGACTCAGCATACGTACACGGGGTAGTGCACCACGACCTAAAAAGATGGCTCAGGGCAGGATTCGTAACTAATACAGGAACACCAGTGAAACACTATCACGAAATCAAGGCGTTAGAGGAGGCTATCATGAAACCCAACAGAGTAGCTGTAATCAAATGCAAAGGACACTCCAAAACCACAGGGTACCTAACCGATGGAAACAATGCCGCCGATCTGGCCGCCAAGCAGGCAGCCGGATAAGAAGCCACATTCTCACAAATGGTTGTACGGGCTCCCCAAGAAGGAATACTAGAAGCCAGAACAGATGAGGCGTTGGCTAAAGAACAATCTAAAGCTTCCCCGCAAGAACTAACGGCCTGGAGAAACAAAGGGGCAAGAAAGGGAGCAAATTACATTTGGTACTCCCCAGACGGGAGGACAGTGATCCCACCAGGGTGGGTAAGAGCTATGATGAAGGAAGCACACTCAATGGCACACGTAGGAAAGAACCAAATGGTTAGGGCCCTGACCCATTGGTGGCACCCCTACCTACCAGATTTAATAGCCAATCATCTTGAATAATGCAGTATTTGTGGACGCTACAATGTGAGAGCAACCATCAAATCACATGAGGGAAAGTTTCCTGCAGTAACAATGGCAGGGGAGGAGATAGTCATAGACTATACAGACATGATAGACAGACATAGGGGAAAGAGGTACATACTCATGGTTGTGGATGCCTACACAGGGTGGCCATAAGCCATCCCCTGTGCAAAAGAAGACAGCCAGTCTGTAATCAACTTCCTGGTACAAACCTATATTCCAAGACACGGGTTCCCCAAAAAGATTCGCAGTGACAATGGCAGCCACTTCAAAAATCACGATTTAGCGGTGGTGGAAGCCTCTCTTGGGCTAACCCACAGATTTGGAGCAGTGTATCATCCACAATCACAGGGAAAGGTTGAGAGAATGAACTTAAATCTAAAACAGAAACTAGCAAAGGCGATGGAAGAAACAGGAATGACATGGTTGGAGGCACTATCTCTCGCCTGGGTTCACTCCATATGAGATGACTCATGGGCACCAGTTTCCAGGCCCAGGGGCGGGAGCCACGGTTTCAAAGGAACTGTATGACAAAATGGGGCACCAGGCCTACTATAAACAACTAAAATGCCTCGTTGCAGAGTTCGCGGACGAGTCCACAGCAGCCAGAGCCAAAGGACACACAGAGGAAGCTGAGGGCAGCAGGGACGCTGAATAAGTCCGCCTGAAGACGATCAAACCCAAGTGGTGTGCTCCAAGGTTCTCTGAACCACTCAAGGTAACCCAGCGAACAGATCATGCAGTCAGAGTAGATGGAAAAGGAGACACGTGGTACCACTGGAGCAGGTGTGTGGAAGCACCAGCACCTACCAGGACCCTCGCTGACACCATCCAGGACCTAGGCCAACTGAACATCAGGCAAACAACCGAAGCCCCCCAACCCCCAAGTGTGGACATCGACTCCACTTCCGAGGAGGAGGAGACAACAGGAGAACCAACGGCAGCCCAGGAGATAACAGCCGGCGAGGAGGCACAACAAGGGACCGCTCCCCCAAAGTAGGCGGTACACCACACGCATCACATACACACACCACACAAGAGACACTCACCTACACTGATACACCAAATAACTTTTACAAGAAAAACGAAGCTGAAGAAGAACTCAGGACCTAACCAACACCTCTATTGCTTGGCCTTAACACTGTGTTTTTTCATCATTGTTGGAATAATCATTATCATAGTGGGTGAAAGGGGGAGGCAAATCATTGACCAAAGTAATAATCCAAATTACCCACAAAATGAAACTACACAAGATACCTTTTCTCCTCCAAAAAACAGCCTAACTAGACAAGTCCGCAATGTAGCCGGCACAGTAGATACGGCAAATTTCACCCAATGTAACCAGAAAGATGCATTAAGACACATCTCGCTGACACTTTGCATACCCTCGGACTCAAGCACCACTACCCTCATCCCGTACACCAGTTTGTCAAACGAACGCAACCAAAAAGGACGGTCGTGGGGAAACAAATACCAATGGTACATGACGCTAGACTTTTGGTTCGGAAAAGGCGATCCCAATGAAAGATATAGCTATGGTCGAGCGTGGACCGACTTGGTGGGAGAGACAGGGGCGGATTGGAGTTCATCGTCAACAGGAACAGCGAAAAAAGTAAGGCAAAGAGTACACCTAGCAAAATCCTCATCTGGCCTCATAGTACAGTTAGACTTAACGGGGGTACCCCAACCCAAGAAAGATGAACCCCCTTGCGCATCCTTTTATCTATGGCCCAAGACATCGCCAAGCCCCCATTTCTCTATATACGTATGCATGTCCAGTCGCATTAAAAGACCACAATCTGACATAGTATCCGTCCAAAAGGGGGTGGTGATCCACTCCACTAAGGAGTGGACAACTGATCAAGAGTTCCAAGTAGCAACTGGAATCTCGGGACACTCAGCAAACAGCAACAACTGGTTACTGATGGCACAACAAGCCGCGCTAGACACAGGCGATGACTGCCTCGTTTGTATGGGAGCCAGACCCCTGCTCCACATAATTCCTGCCCCGGTAGAACCAATGTGTGCCACTGAAATAATGGGGACAGACAACCCTCAACACAATTGCTCTAAATACGACGTTTACTTCCCTTTAGCCAACGCGGAGTTAAAAACGCCCTTATTCTTTGCCAAAGTTCCGAGGTTGAATTACACCTGTTTCAACACCACAATCAGAAACACTGGGGGGTTCAACAAAACTCTCTGCGACCACATAGTGACACCAACTACACCTGGACGTGGTGTAATCCGAGCAGACATATGGTTCCACTGCGGTGGCAACCAACTCCACGATCGCATCCCATATAATGCCAGTGGTCTATGTGCACTGGTCACTTTGCTTCTACCAGTGAAGACCTACAAATTAAAAGTAGGGGACATAACAAACCTGGCAGAACAATACCCCTATCATACTACGAACAGAGTCAAACGCGAAGCCATGATTGACCCAGATCCAACGTACATAGACGCAATAGGGGTACCACGGGGCGTACCAAGTGACTACAAAATAGCCGATCAAGTAGCGGACGGCTTCACATCCGTCATCTGCCCCTGGTGTGTCATCAATAAAAACACAGACCGCATCAATTACATTCATTATAATGTCCAACGCCTAGGAAACCTCACACATGTCGGACTCAAGGCAGTTAGTGAGCAATTGAAAGCCACATCACTCATGGCCTATCAAAACAGAATGGCCCTAGACATGCTCCTAGCAGAAAAAGGCGGTGTATGTGCAATGTTCGGAGAGCAATGCTGCACCTTCATTCCCAACAACACCGCTGCAGATGGCACTCTACAAATAGCACTGGACGGTCTGAAAACCCTCAACTCCCGCATGAAAGATCAATCTGGTATCGACGGTAAATGGGACGAATGGATGTCAGTGTTCGGTAAATACAAAACCCTGGTCACCTCAGTATTGGTATCAATGGCCGTGTTTGCAGCAATTTTGACCTTGTGCGGGTGCTGCTGCATCCCATGTATCCGCTCAATGGTGGACACAATAATTAGTACCGCCATAGCACCTTCTACTCCCCTGGGCCAACAACTCGCCTTGCTATCCTTAGAAAACAACCCAGACATTGAGGAAGGCGAAGAAGAAGCGGCAGCAATGGACACTTTCCCGACAGCACCACCATTACCACAGTATGGTATAATGTGGGAAAGAGAGACAGAAGCCTAAAACAGCTGACATAAATGTACATAAACAATAGCTTTGTTTTGTTGCCCCAATCATTAGAATGGGGCAAACGGGGGATTGAAGGATAAAAATAAGGCAAAAGTAACGGTGAATATAAGATATAGTAAATCCTGTAATGGAAACGCTAAAAACATTGAGCTGTCTGAGTGGAAAAGTAATGTGTTAAAGTTTACTGCTGAGATACCTCAGCAGTTAGCCGGCTACATCCTGTTATCTTCAAGGACTAGAACACCATGTTACAGTATGTGTGGCCCCGACCTTCAAAAGGCGCAACTGTCTTGTGAGCGAAAACCAGTTAAAGCAGGTAATAAAGACACATCGAAATTAGGAAGAGGGAGTAGGGCCCTGGCCCTGACCTTGGCTAAAAGTGGGTGTTGCTGGGAAGAAAAGGCAGATTACAGCACAAGAGAGCACCAAAGGTGGGGGCTTCACAGCAAATACTATAAAGAACAAGATATATTCAGGATTCGGGGCTCACTTCAACTGGGATCTTACTCTGACGAGCTTGTCACGGTGCAACACACTCTCACTCCCTAAGCGTCCAATAGCGACGTTTGGTCAGTGTCCGTGGCGTCCAATTGTGACGCTCCTAGGCTCCTTCAGCGTCATAAAGGGACGCAAATAGCTTTCAACTGATTGCAATGTATTCCCATCTGCGTCGGGATTTGACGCTCATGGAAGCACGGCATTCGTTTATGCCGGCTACCCTTAAAGGCAATGTGAGCATCCATTCCCATTGGATAACGGAGAATTTTACACCCGGAAGTAAGTACTCCTCTTACTGTCGATTGATTTTACAGTGATATCTGCACTACTCATCGACTAAAAAACACCAGATTATCCTTGTTAATTACACAACATTGATTGGTTTAAATTGTGTACAATGCTTTTGTATTTGTCCCCTTCGATTCGGAGAAACAAATATGTTTTCTGAGTAAAGGATGGCAGAAGACACTACACTACCCAGAATCCCCAGCTATCGTTTGGCCTACACCATGTGCTCTGTTTGACAAACCCCGTTTTTTTCACCATTCATTCCGTTGGCTGTCACGTGATCTTCAAATGTCTCCCTGCAGAAAAAGAAAACATGGCCGAACTTTGTTTTATTCTAGGTGTAAAATGCCTATTTTAAAGTTAGTTTGGCCATTAAAATGCGTTTTGATGTCATTTGATGCGAGAAATATGAGTTGTTATTTCAGATTATGTGTGCAGTGGATGTACATGATCTTTAGTTTGCTAGTTATTACGAAGATTACTTCAGGAAATCGCGACGATTTCATTGTTACCAAGGTGGTTGCTAGGGACGCTGCTATCGATATTATTTCTGTTATGTTGTGTAACTGTTTAATGGTGTTATCTTTATTGCTACCCCCTTCCCCGTCAATGTATAGTGTTGGTCCACAGCCTAAACATATTAGTTTAACAAAATCCGCATCTAAAGATAGCCTACGTTATTTCCCCCCTGTGCAATTCCAGTCTCACATCTCAGAGCACACCGTCATTAACAAATACCGGAAACAGACCGAAATAATAATAATACCTTATTCCGAGTGTGCTTGCTTTTCTCTTTGAAAGTCATCACATAACGGCATTGTAATACACGGTTCGGCTGCATTACATATTACATATCTGCCGTAGTTCTGTATTTATAGAGCCCTGATGAGAAGACAAACATGAGGAACTGAAAACGTGACGTGGATCATAAATATATCAGCCATTAAACAACATCTTACATTTCTTTTCACACAATGCGTCTCCTTGCAGTATCAACACTAATTCGGCTCACTTTTATATTTGATCCAATTGGTAGATAGGCTGTATTTACACCATAAAGGTGCACAGTTGATATAAAGGGACACCTGGTGGTTAAAGCATGTTATTGAATTTCAATATTTGTATTATTAGATATTAATACGATCCCTATAAAGTATATTCATTACTCGTTATTCTCTACTAATTGTTAATTAAAGACTGTATGTAATGACTATTTTGCACATCCCTTTCAAGATTTCAAGATTTTCTAAGGTTTATTGACATATCATATAGGCCTACACAACTGTGGTGTAGTTCTGCACTGAATGAAAAACTTGGGTTGCAGGTTCCTCAATAGTGCATTACAAGACATCTATCAATATTTGTGCATACCTCCAGCAATGTTAACTATGTTGAAGCACTTATTTTAACTGATATTATACATAATGTATTATACTCTTATAGATGTATGTAGATATTTCATCTCCGGCCTTGTCAGGTATTGAACAATCAATAAATAAAGAACACAGAATTGTTGAATATAAAACACAGAATTTATGTGATTATACTAAATGATTTTCAAATAAACACAACTGCATATTTAACTGTTACACATGCTGATGTAACGCAAATGTTCCAACTTGGGATCAATAAAGTATATCTTATCTTAAGCTGATCGATGGCTACTGCCATATTTGCACAATGTGCCTCTGGACCTTGACAAGTGCATGTTTCAGGCTTATCAATTAATGTAATGTAATGTTATCACAGGGGTCACACACATAAGACCAGCTGGTAAATAAAGCTCTTCTGACCTTAGCTGGCATGTGGGTATATATAGTAATACTGCCCATAATGGGCACAAGCAATTTTCACCCATTTATTAATTATATGTTTTAAATGTGAGTGTTTCCTTTCAACTAAACCTCCAGGGATGTACACAGTTTAATACTGGCAACTTCTTATTATGGGAAATACGAAAACGTCTTTTAAAACTATAACTCCCAGTAGAGACGTGCCATAGAGAACATGTTGCGAAACAGAATAGCCAGCATGTGTAGTTCTGGGGACGGGGTGGGGGAGGGGGGACGCGGTGGACCCGTTCAAATCCAGTTTTGGACAGTCTGCCGTGGTTCCATCCCATTTCAAGTGCTGTTCGAGAATCGGCTTAACCCCTGCGAGATGGAGTTCATGACTTTATGAGCTGTTCATGAGCACTCATGAAACATTCATGAACAACTCATTATATGTTCACTTGTCATGTTCATGAACCATTTAAAAGAGCAGTTCATGAAATGTTTATGAACATTGTTCATTCATATAAAGTTCCTGTTTTGCTCATGAGCAATTTATGAACTTTTCATGATCCAGCCAATCACAACATTATAATTAAAACCCCAAAAAGTGTGCATGAGTATTTCATGACTATGAGCATTTCATGCATTTTGGATGATTGTGGCAAGTTCAGAATATTTTGGAATATTCATGAGCATTTTATGAACTTTTGATGATCAGTGTGATGATTTTAAAGACCTCTTGAATATTCATCTACTATTTGAACATTTCTTTCTTTTTTAAAACTTTTAATCTTAAAACAAAACAATAGTGAATTTGAAACTGAACATTATCTGTATTTATTTTGGTGACATTCATATCATTTTATGGTTTATCTGTACTGTTTGAGAAGCAGTACGAGTAAGTAGCGCCAAGGTGGAACCTTTGGCAGGTGAGTGGTGACATCTGGGTTACCTTAGGGGGGACACTTCCGCCCCCTCCTCAGAAGCAATCCAGACGATCAACCGGATCCTGTGTATAATTATTGCTGCTCCACTTTTCTGTTTTCTACAGGTCAGTACATGATGAAAATGATCGATGTTAACTTGTGTGAGTTAGATATGATGTTGGAGATGTTTAGGAGAGTGTGTCAGAAGGTTTTGAGCATGTTTGACATAGTAACGGTATTTTAAAAATACTAAACTGTCGGCAACAATAGATGCCATTTTCGCGGGCTTCAGCCGCACCTGGGTAAATGTGACCTGAGCGAAGGCTCGCAGGCAGGTTAGCTGCTGCGCACGGGTAATATGTTTTGTTTACCTGAGTGCAGTCTTGCAGGCACATTACCTTGTTTTTTGTTTATTAACATTGACAGTGTATTTTTGTGATCTCCATAATATGTTATATTTGGTAAAGATAGATATATTGATAGAAAGTATTATTTGATAGCGTTATGTGTTTATAGATAACAACCTGTCCTTCACTGCAAACATAGCTGCTACAACCCACTTCTGCAGATACACGCTTTACAACATCAGGAGGATGCGTCCCCAGCTGACCCAGAAAGCGACGCAGGTTCTGGTCCAGGCTCTCATCATCTCACGCCTAGACTACTGCAACTCCCTCCTGGCTGGTCTGCCTGCATGTGCCATCCGACCTGCAGCTCATCCAGAATGCAGCGGCTCGTCTGGTCTTCAACCTTCCTAAATTCTCCCACACCACGCCGCTCCTCCGCTCCCTCCACTTGCTTCCGGTAACTGCTAGAATCCACTTCAAGACAATGGTACTTGCGTACCATGCTGCGAATGGATCTGGCCCTTCCTACATCCAGGACATGGTTAATCGTACACCCCAGCACGTGCACTCCGCTCTGCATCAACCAAACGGCTCGCTGCACCCTCGCTGCGAAGGGGACCCAAGTTCCCATCAGCAAAAACATGTGGGTTTGCTATCCTGGCTCCAAAATGGTGGAATGAGCTCCCATTGACATCAGGACAGCAGATAGCTTACACACCTTCCGGCGCAGACTGAAAACTCATCTCTTTCGACTCCACTTCGAGCAATAGAACTATTAACAAAGCACTTATGGACTGGCTTATCTAAAGGCAGTTGAGTAGCACTTGAAATGTTTTGCTCTATGAAACCTGATGTACTTATATGATTCTGTTTTCTTCAAGTTTGTATTTTGTTGGTCGAACGCACTTATTGTAAGTCGCTTTGGATAAAAGCGTCAGCTAAATGCAATGTAATGTAATAATTTATATTGACTATGTTGAATGTCTCCATGAGATACAGTAAGTGACTGTGACAGACAGATAACTTAAATGGAGAAATGTGATGTTTGTAAAGTTCAGCTATTTGAATGTAACTGTGTACTTTGAATTTTGAATAAGAAGCAATCCAGACGATCAACCGGATCCTGTGTATAATTATTGCTGCTGCACTTTTCTGTTTTCTACAGAAATCATTTATTGTTGCTGTGGTACCCAAGCTTTTGGGACCCGTAACAACATTTTTTGTGCAGCTGAGTGTCAATAACTGCTTCAAATAGTGATAGGATTAATTGTAGTGCTCCACCTGTATACATTTATGTTTGTTTGTTAATTTGAGTAAAGTTCCATTGTGATTGACATAATTGTTGTTTTCTATGGTTGCCAATTGACCCACAGTCAGTGGTTCATGAACAGTTCATGAACTGTACATGTACAGTTCATGAACAGTTCATAGCCAGCCATTGAATTATATTCAGTGACTGGGTATGAACTGTTCATGAATGGTTCATGAAGTTGTTTTGAACAGTTCTTGATATGTTCATGAACAGTTCTTGAAATGTTCTTGGTTGAAAACTGAATATCCCTACACACTCACTGAAAACTCCATTTCATGAATTGTTCATGAACCTGCCTAAAACCATATTCCATGAATTGTTCATGAACCATTCCAGCACAGGAGTTTCATGAGTAGTTCATGAACTGCCCTAGTGCCATTTAATGTTCATGTCACTTTCATGAACGGTTCATCAACTTTGTTATGAGCTGTTTATGAGCTGTTCATGAATATGGTTCACTAATATTTCATGAACTTTTCATGACAAGTTCTTGAACAGTTCACTATCATCTCACTGGGGAACCCTCGGAGCACACTCTCCAATCACAGAGCTTGAGGACTATCACGGGGTTTGTCAAGAGCACATGGTGTAGTCCAAACGATAGCTGGGGATTCTGGGTAGTGTAGTGTCTTCTGCCATCCTTTACTCCTGGGAATGGATTACCATTACCTTTAAGGGCAGCCGACATAAACGAATGCCGTGCTTCCATGAGCGTCAAATCCCGACGCAGATGGGAATACATTGCAATCAGTTGAAAGCTATTTGCGTCTCTTTATGACGCGGAAGGAGCCTAGGAGCGTCACAATTGGACGCCACGGACACTGACCAAACGTCGCTATTGGACGCTTAGGGAGTGAGAGTGTGTTGCACGGTGAGAACTCAAGAAGGAGTCCAAAGCGCTTTGTGGTATAGTATCAGATTGATGTATCTTTGTTGAACTGTGTAATAAAGTGCTTATTACAAGAAACAATCCATTGGAGTGCAAAGTCTAGTTTTTGTACAGCTAACCGAGAATAGTGTTGAAGGACACAATTCCTTTTCCCTCAGAACTAAGAAAGGTCATCGGCGGATCTGGACGGCGACCCCGCTCTGGCCATATCCAAACGATCTGCGCGGAGGACGGACCTGGTCCGGTAGACTCCAACAAAACTGACAAAGTCACCCAGAAATGTCATTTTAATAGCCCAAAAATATATAAGACAAATACATTTAAATAGTAAAAGGTACAATTGTGCTCATAATTACCCGGAATTTGATTTATATAGCCCCATGATAGTGAATACAAATCATTTTCATGGAAAAAAGTGTTAAAACCCCTGATTAATATGTTTGTAATGCTGGAAGCAGGTTAACTGCTGTTAGCAGGGTCTCACACTCAAAGGCACCTAGGCAGAGCTCCAGGGTGATGCACAAGGCTTTCATACCCAGCAATAAGTGTTTGAAAGCTGGGGAAAAGTGCTGTGAATACAGGGAGAGAGCAGCCAGAGAGAAGCGGGCTGTGAGAGCCACAGAGCACACCCAGAGATCTCCTTGCAGCGCATGTCTCTTGTACCCAGAATGCACCCAGAGAACAGGCTGCTTCACAGCACTTTACAAGACAGGAAAAGTGATTGAATCCTGGGTATACATGTTTTAAATATTTAAATATTGTTTAATTGTTTAAGTGTTTTTACATATGTGAAACAGTGTTTTGTCACTTTCAAAACTCTCCCGTCATTGACCGGAGAAATTGGGTCGATGTTGTATTCAATCTGACCGTTAATATTACAGTGAGACGAAGTACGTACAATGACCGGAGTGATCCCATGTTAATTTTGTCCCAATACCGGAGCATTCCCTCACCCTAACCCTACCCCTCACACCAGATATTGACTGGTTTTCGGACCCCCCCAGACCCCCCCAATAAAGCAAAAATGCACGTTTCAGAGTGGCCAGCCTAATATAATATGCCACACCTGTGAGGTGGGATGGATTATCTCGGCAAAGGAGAAGTGCTCACTATCAGAGATTTTTTCAGATTTGTGAACAATATTTGAGAGAAATGGTTATTTTGTGTATATAGAAAATGTTTTAGATCTTTGAGTTCATCTCATGAAAAATGGGAGCAAAAACAAAAGTGTTGCGTTTATATTTTTGTTCAGTGTACATCAGACTGGCTTACCTGTACGTCAATCTAGTGGGAAATACCATAGTAAGGATGGATGATAAAAAAAAAGACCTAAAAAAAAACATTTTTTTTTTTTTTTTTCAATGCCATGTGATCAACCCACACTACACTACCGATCCACGTATTGGGCACAACTAGTGCTGCGTACCTGGACTCACATTCAGGTTCAGGTCCGGACTCAAGTCCAGAGGTTCAGGTTCAGGTCTGGACTTATAAGTCCGGACCTGAACCCATGGCTTGTGTCAAGTTGTGTGAGTAACTAAAGTGAACTTATTGTGAGCTAATTATCAATTGAAAATTAACTCATAATCAACTCAAATTCAAACTCGTCAGGTTTATTGTGCTCCCTTCCAACTTGTGTCTACATTTCTCTACAAAGTACAAATGTAAAAAAAACACTTTTTGCCACTTAGTCTACAAATGACTTATGACGGCAACTACAGTGAACTACTACAAAGTTCAAACATTTACCAAACTAAAGTAACCAAACAGTCCCTGAGCTGACTGAGCCTAAATCCCTAAAACGTTGCTGAAAGGTAGAGTGTAGAGTAGACTATACGCATTACACTGTTACACACCTACTATACAGTACACACTGTACTAGTGACTGTACAGTCAGAGTGTACTCTGTACTGTCTGTACACCATGTCTTTTCTACAACTCTACATATATATATATACAGTACATACTACATAAATAGTGATGTACATACATACAATTTTGATACAAATGTTAACTTAAGCATCTATCATCTATGTCACTCGGACAGTGAGGAGACTGTGGACTGCCAAGACTCAATATGCAAGAGTACAAGTCAATGTGTTCTTGTTCAAGAACAACAGCATATTGACATTGTCTGGGTGAAGTGTTGCACTTTTGGCAGCAGCCCACTATGTCTAAGCCAGCTTCCCTTGACGTCACACAGATCTCGCGAGCAGTTGCGATATGTTGCGAGACTTTGTGAGCTCAGTAATGGCCGCCATATCAGAAGCCGAAACGTTTTTCGTCTTTTCTCGATCTATGGAAGGTTTTAGATGGTTTAGAACAAAAAGGAGACTATACGTAAGTACCGGTTCCCGACGTTCCGGTTTTAACCGGACTTGAACCGAAACGTTTTACAAGTCCAGTACTGGTTCGGCGTACCGGTACGCAGCACTAGGCACAACTGCTCTATATGCACTACATTAATGCACACAATGTTCAAATACTGCTTACTGCACATATTCCTATTTCATATTTTATATTCTATAATTCATTGCATTATATTTCGCTGTAAATTACTGCTTTATTTTATTGCTATTTAACTATATTGTATTACAGTGTCCTTAAAGATGTTTTGTTTTATATTAGATTTCTTGTTTTATATGGAGATTCTTTGTTTTATATTTTATGTATGCACCATGACATCAAGTCAAATTCCTCGTATGTGTGAACCTAACTGGCAATACAACCGTTTGATTCTGATTATAGTTTCATGTCTTGTTACATAAGAATAGATCATATTTGTTAAGTGTTATTATGGGATAATTACTATTCTTGTGGTACCACTGCCTTATTAGGCACATATTGAGCAGAGCTTAAGACCTAAACTCATGTACAACAACGTCCTTACTTGCAATAAATAAGCACTAATTAGAGGGTTATTGAGGAAAATAACGCCAATAATAAAGATGGCGCCAGTGTGTATGGCCTGCCGTCTGCCGATGCTTACGCTGTGTGTTTTTGTACTGTTTTTGTCATGCTTAATGCAAAATGTCAACTCTCTACTGGTGTACGATCGCCAAACACTGCTGGACCTTCGGTTTTCTGCCATTAATCCAGCAAAATCTACTCGTGGTGGAGATAAAACGCTGCCTCTGTTTTTATCAGGGGGACCAGTTTACCTGTGCCGCCCCCCTGCTCCACCTACCCGCTGTAAACGCCACCGCCGCCGAGATGGGTCTGGCTGCAGACCGCAGCAAGGAGGCGGATCGTATAGGGGCGGATCATATAGGGGCGGATCATATAGGGGCGTTTCCTAACTTTTTTTATCCAATAGCAACTTAAGGGATTCCAGCTGCTTTTATAAATCCTCGCAGAAGAAGTCATTCGTTCTAGTGATGGGAATTCCGGCTCTTCTTGGTGAGCCGGATCATTTGGCTCGGCTCACCAAGAAGAGCCGGCTCTTTCGGCTCCCAAAGGGCTCTTCAGTTTACCACATATTATACCTTTTAATTAAATCAAATGTAGCCCTGTTTTGACTAATGATTTATATGTTGTGACGGAGCGGGTCACAGAGTGACTGACTCCGCCACTGACAGCCGACACACACACACACCAAACATTTCATGCTCTCTCCCCAAATGAACCATGCAATTTATTATTTATTGTGCATTTGTTAATTTGTTAAATGATTATGTTAAGAGGTGGTTAACCTGTTTATGTTTGGGTCGGATTCTTTTATGTTGACAATGTGGTTTGAGGTAATTGCGTCACCTGTTGACGGTAAGCCTGTGGGAGGAGCTATGAGCTCAAAATGGACTGTTTTGGCCCTGGAGGGGGAACTCAGAAGAATGTTGCAATGAAGGCAACAGCTGGGATATGTTCAGGAGATGGTTGCAGAGAAGGCAACACCGGAGCATGTTTACTCTGATGAGTGCAGGACGGCCTGTTTTGGATTTATTTATTCTGTTTAAATTGTGCTGGTTCCGTTTTTTTGTTTTGTTGCTGATATAAATAAAGTGTTGTTGGAGCTTAAACAACCGACTAAGCCATGTTTTGAACGGAGAAATAGAACCCCGTCACATATGTGTACACATATATCACTTAAATTATTCAAGACATCCTTTGTACTGAAGTATTCAAAAGTAAAAATTACATGTTTAATATAAATTATTTGCTGTGGCCAATTGTTTTCATTGCATTTACAGACCCGTGTAACTCTCTGATACCACCCAATGAATGCATTGACTTGCTTGTAGAACCACGCTACACAAAACAGATAGCAACACCTATAAAAACTATTTAAAAAAAGGGGCTACTGTATCAACCTATATAAAGTATATAAATATAGTTTTTCTCCCTGCAGGAGAGGGGAGCGTGCTTTGAGATCAGCTGCTAGGCTGCAGCGGGGAGAAGAGGGGGACAAAAAGAGATCTCCGTCCTCCGTGTTTTATTCTTATAGAAGTAAGAAGAGAAGTAATGGGGCAGAAACCCTCCTTTTTACGCAGCGGTCCAGACATAGACATCATAGCTACGACGACACATATTCAGTTGCCAGTTACTTTTGGCATTAGGGCAGGGATATCTTTCAAGGTTTCACATAATGAATTGTGCTACTTTTAAAGCAAGCAACGATGTTTTGAAATCTGTAATCAAAAAGCTCCTCAAAAACACTATAGAAGCCGTTCCTGCCGTTGTTACGTTAGTTCAAACAGTAACAACGGACTACTTTTCTTAGCGGATGCATGTCAATTTAAATCAATACATAAAACTATTTTTTAAATCAATAAAATCTTTTTCTAAATCCTTAAAAGCATTTCAATTATTATTGGGAGTCATGTCGTTACTTTGTTGAGAATGTGGCCATGTGTAATAAGCGGGATAATGTCCACATTGCACATTGCATAATGTGCCTTCATGCCGATCTAGATCCCTCCGCAAAAACAAAACAAAAAACGGCTCGTTTGCGGGCGAGAGCCAATAAAGTCTGGCTGCAGACTGCAGCAAGGAGGCGGATCGTATAGGGGCGGATCCTATAGGGGCGTTTCCTATAGTGAACGACGGGAGCCGGCTCTCGCCTGCGAACGAGCCGTTTTTTGTTTTGTTTTTGAGGAGGGATCTAGATCGGCATGAGTTTCTGCCCCATTACTTCTCTTCTTACTTCTATAAGAATAAAACACGGAGGACGGAGATCTCTTTTTGTCCCCCTCTTCTCCCCGCTGCAGCCTAGCAGCTGATCTCAAAGCACGCTCCCCTCTCCTGCAGGGAGAAAAACTATATTTATATTAGTGCGGTCAAAATTATCGCGTTAACGGCGGTAATGAATTTTTTGAATTAATTGCGTTAAAATATTTAACGCATGTGCAGAATGGCCCGCCCCATACGTGCCACCAGTGGCAGCGCCAGGGTATGGCTGGGGCGGTAGGCTACACCCATACCAAGAAATGGCTTCGCCCCACCATGAAAAATGATGTTAAAGTAAGCAAAATAAAGTCCGCCAACTCGCGGAGTAAATTGCACAGACAGCAGTTAGTAAGATTGATTTCAGTAGCCACGGTTTTGAAAACTTTTGTCACGTAGTGATCGTCCTCTCAATAGAACATCTTTGATAACGGCGTGGTGTTGTTTCAGTAAGTCCCGACGGAGAATACTTTTGCTCTAGTATAGGGGTGCACATAATGGTACACAGGTTATGTGCATAATCTGAAATGCGTACCGTCATTTGTATCACAAAGCACATTTGCGTACCGACGTACTGTACAACGGACTTGTGCCAAAACTACGCCAACCGGCTGCGGAGGGAGACTCCCCCTCCCTTCACTGGAGAACTGTGCTAAAACAGCTGATCACAACGTTCACACTCTGTGGTCACGAAGTACTCCACTAGCAGCCCCCCCTCCCTCTGTCGACTTTCCTGAAGTACTCCCACGTTGATAGAAATCAACATGTAATGAATTAAGACCCCACGGTTTGATGATTGATAGGTGTGTGGGCTGTCTTTCATTTTGACACGCAGAACAATGTTATAATAAACATAGATTCTGTATGTTAAATGGATATATCCGCCTTCTTTCATTTATCTTTCCATTCCCACAACAATATACATAAATAAATGGCATATTTTGGACATAGTTCGAATGGTGATTAATCATGATTAATACATTTTTAAACTGTGATTAATCTGATTAAAAATTGTAATCGTTTGACAGCCCTAATTTATATACTTTATATAGGTCGATACAGTAGCCCCTTTTTTTAAATAGTTGTTATAGGTGTTGCTATCTGTTTTGTGTAGCGTGGTTCTACAAGCAAGTCAATGCATTCATTGGGTGGTATCAGAGAGTTACACGGGTCTGTAAATGCAATGAAAACAATTGGCCACAGCAAATAATTTATATTAAACACGTAATTTTTACTTTTGAATACTTTAGTACAAAGGATGTCTTGAATAATTTAGGTGATATATGTGTACACATATAAATCATTAGTCAAAACAGGGCTACATTTGATTTAATTAAAAGGTATAATATGTGGTAAACTGAAGAGCCCTTTGGGAGTCGAAAGAGCCGGCTCTTCTTGGTGAGCCAAGCCAAATGATCCGGCTCACCAAGAAGAGCCGGAATTCCCATCACTAGAACGAATGACTTCTTCTGCGAGGATTTATAAAAGCAGCTGGAATCCCTTAAGTTGCTATTGGATAAAAAAAGTTAGGAAACGCCCCTATAGGATCCGCCCCTATAGGATCCGCCCCTATAGGATCCGCCTCCTCGCTGCGGTCTGCAGCCAGACCCATCTCGCGAGAGCCGGCTCCCGTCGTTCACTATAGGAAACGCCCCTATAGGATCCGCCCCTATATGATCCGCCTCCTTGCTGCGGTCTGCAGCCAGACTCTATAGAGAGGCGAAGTCACGCCCATCTACTTCCGGCCCATGGGACCCCGGAAGCGAAAAATTAACATTGAATTCAATGGGGAGAGAACACGTATCTTTTGATCCCGTTTGAATTGTGCCACGAACTACACATATGATGTTTGTCAATCTTAAACAATAAGTTCCATGTCAAAACAGTCACATTTTGTCGTAAAACTGTTGAAATATAAGACTATGAAAAATACGCGACTACAAAGACTACAAATCCCAAATCCCATTCTGGCTCGCGTAAGTGATGTCACAGGCGATAATTCTCCAAGTGGTTGCGACTCGTAATTAAAGCGAAGAAGAAGAAGAAGATCTCATAACCGATTTATTCATTAATCACATAAGTGATCAAACCACTTGCTCGTTCTATCGATTCCCGTCTGATGAAAGGACCAGGAGTCGCTGGATCAGACATATCAGGTAATATACATGTTGTGCATGGAACATATAGTCAAGTTAGCTACCGAGCTAGTAGCGACGAGTAGCGAGCACGTTAGTTAGCATTATATTACTGAGCCTTGTCATTTTTCGTAGCCTTACCATGAAGTTATTATTTTATTACATGAAGTAAGAGTAGTCATGATGGTAAGTATTTCGTGAAACATTTGAAGAGTAGCCTACTGCGCCATCCACCGGGTGCTATGGAAGCAGTCAGGGAGAGTCGAAGGCAGGCAGGGAGCTTTGCATGACAGATTCTTCTGGACGTGTTTCATTGTGATGACAGTAAGGGTGAGTCAATCTGTTTGTTGGAAAGACAGTAGTTGAGTGATTACTGAGAGAAAATTATTAGAAGAGATAATTATTCAAAGTGTTGTTACTTTAAAGTGTTGTTACTGACCTTTTTCTCTTTTATTTCCTTTCCCTCACCTGTAACTGCTGAGACCCTGAGGAACATGCACACTGACCTGCTCTGGCAACCTGATTTCCACTGTACGTAATAGTATTTGGTTATGGTATATTATTTATATACATCAAAGGCACAATGCAACCCCAGAGACACACATGTATTGAGTGTGATATTGTGCATAGGTCATATGAAATCATCTTTACATACTAGAAAACTGTAGGAGCGGCAACTTGTTTTGAAATTGAATTTTTAATATCCGAAAATGAAGTTGATCTGTTTTCTTTATTCTTCTCTCTTCCCAGCTCCATCCATCACCGTGCTCTGTTCCTGCAGGTCCTGCTTGCTAATCATTATGCTCATATGTTTTTACACAATTACAAATAAAGTCAATGTATTGTATGACATGAAGTTGTGCTTCATTCGGAGTCAATAATACATTCATTCTGCCTTCATCCATTCTGCCTTCAACTGCACAATGACTGTGGACTGCACCGACATCCATGTAGCTGCCCCTCAGTAAGATGAACCCGCTGCATCCGCGGAGAGAGGGCTTAGACTGACCCGAGACCAGCACACCCAAACACAACGGCTCTTTTAAGAGCCACCTACAGTTTCAAAGAGTTGCAATCCTACATTATCATAATTATTAAACTGGTTCATGTATCACTTAGTTTACTGAACCGTGATGAATGAAAGAAATTAGTGAGGTAGTGGTTTACTGAAGTTACAAAGACATTAATATATGAGTAACAGGTCAGTGTAAACACAAGCTTCTGTCAATTATGGATCATTCAAACTATATACAAATAATATGTAATAAAGTTCTAAAATAAGTATTCGGTATATTCCTTGATAGCTTTTGGAGAAGGTTGTTTTTAAGTTTACTAAAAATCTATCGTTTCAACTGTTTCACTTTATAAAAAGGAACAGGTGAGGAGAGCATCATTGAGTTTCTTATTCTGTCAGTAAATTATCCAAATGAAATGTTTATCATTATTTTAGTCAACCCTAAACAAATTGATTGTACCTTTTTAATAATGACCTTACATGGTCGGCAAAGTTAAATTAACTTCAGAAAATCAAATCTGTTCTGAGAAAAAACTAATAAATGTTTAAAGATAGGAACTTGCCATCCCACTGAAAAACAGTCCGTAGAGATTTAAAGGCGTAGTTGTAGTTCAGTCCAACGTTTCATTTGGATTCATTTCTCCAACAGTCAACTATTTTCATAAAGAATATATATATTTTTCAAAGTCAACTTTATTGTCAATCTTACTCAGTTTGTGTTTATAGACAGAGATCAAAAAGACGTTTCCAACAATCCCAAATACGAAAAATTTAATTATACAATTTACAGATATGTAATGTATACAAATATATATATCCTATATACACCATCATGTATAATGATGGTGTATGATGTAGAAGGAAGTGTGTTAGATAACAAGTAAATATAGAGTTACATACAGATCCATGTTACAGCAAAAGATGGAATAACTAAGAAGCACGCAGTATAATAATAATTACATGCAACAATTAAATAACTGCTCAGTGTCTCCACCACAATCCCAATCTGCTGTGTCCTGTTTTCCTCCCCTCTGCATAACACCCATCACACATACGAAACACAACGCAGAGTCCGAGGGTGTTAAGAGTATGTTTATTTAAAGGTCCTCCTCTCTACTGGCCAACACAGGGAGCATATGCTGGGTGTAGAATTGTTCCAGGAGGAGGAGATTTCCATGCCATGCAGGGTCTTTGGGGATGAGGATGATGATCGCCTCCTTCGTGGTCCACACAACAAAGTAGCAGAGACTCCGGTCTGTGATGTGCAGCTGCCCTTGGACCTGGTGCCAGTATGGGTGATATATGACCCACCCTCCTCCAGAAGGATGGTAACTGGACTGCCTCCGCGATGGTCATGTTCATCTCACCAAAATCCTTGAATCTACACACAGCAAATAAACTCAAATGACACAACGAGATGTAAAAGGAGATCACACATACAGTATAGAATATACTGTATAGTCGATATAAAACTGGCCGCTTCAATCTGAAGAGCAACTAAAACAAAACACGGGAGTGTACCTTGTTCTTGTGAACACTAATGTTATCCACAGCATACACAGAGACCACGAAGTTCTTAAGGAGAAAACTAGTTACTAAAACAAAACACGTTAGTGTACCTTGTTAGCTAATGTTAGCTAGCTGACATTAACGTTACACATTGCACTCATATTACTCACCGAAACCTTGTAAAGCCGGTCCCGCTGCTCTTACAGAACCGACTAACTCCCCTTTCGTGTATGTACAGCTCTCAACATGCCCAGACTTGTAGTGATGTTCACCTCGTTTTATACTTTTATTCTCATTCTGAAAGAAACAGGTGAAATTTGCTAACGTGACGGCCGTCTTTGTGATGGTGACGCGTATTGTGCGAGACCAAGAGACCTGTAGTTCACTGAGCGGTTTCACACAAAAAAAAATGTGTAACTTCACAGTTTTACGACACATTTTAATTTTTTTGACTTGCAAAATATTCTTTTAAATTGACAAACATCGTATGTGTCATTCGTGGCACAATTCAAACGGGATCAAAAGATAACCTTTCTCTCTCCATTGACTTCAATGTATAATTTCACGCTTCCGGGTCCCATGGAGGCTCCCGGAAAGGGAGGGACTTCGCCTCTCTATTGCCGCCGCCGGGGAAAACGCAGTGGTCGACTGGTGAGAATGAAGGCTTCTTCAGCTCATCGCTTCCTGGACCCTGTCGACGCCTGGCTGGTACCTGTCGTCGACCCGAATGAGGCATTCCTGCACCGCGGGACCTGCTCCCCTCATCCCCGCTGCCATGGGGTTAATCCGCATAACCTGAGGTCTCTGTGTCGGGCTCCCCGGTCCTCTAACGCCGCCAATCTGCCGGCCCCTGCCAGGTTTGGCCTGGTCAATGCAAGATCGCTAACAAACAAGACTTTTGTCCTAAAGGATTTCTTCACTTCCAAGGGCTTGGATTTCCTCTTCGTGACTGAGACATGGCTCAGTATTGGTGAGTCCAGCGCGTTTACCGAACTTGTACCGCAGCATTGCTGTTATTTTAACTCTCCGCGGACGTCAGGCCGAGGTGGAGGTATAGCAACCGTTTTTAAGAGTGACTATAAATGCCAGCAGCTTTCACTGACATTCTCACCCGGCAGCTTTGAACTGAGCGTGTTCGAGCTTGGTCGCTCTCATACAGTGCTGTGTTATGTGGTCTATAGATCTCCCAAATACAATAAGGGATTTTTAAACGATTTCTCTGACTTCTTGGCTGAAATTATGCCAAAATATGATCGTGTACTTATTGTTGGGGATTTTAATATTCATCTGTGTTGCTCCGACAAAGCTATGGCAAAGGACTTTTTAGACCTTGTTGATTCCTTTAATCTTGTGCAGTCTGTGTCTGGCTCAACGCAGGAACGTGGACACACACTTGATCTTGTTTTATCTTATGGTTTGCCTGTTCTTAACCTGGAGATTTGTGACGCCTTTTTCTCTGATCATATTATTTGATGTGAGTCTTGCTTGTAAAACGGTTAAACCGCGCGCTGCTCCTCGGCGCGCTCGCATTATTAACCCCTCCACTGCTGGTCAGTTCTCTGTTGCCTTTAAACAGAACTGTGTGAATCGGGAACCTATGTCACCTGAAACGGATGAGCTTAGCTCATGGTTTCACTCTACTTGCAAAGCTGCCATAGACACTGTTGCTCCTTTAAAAACCAGGCAACCTAAAACTAAATCTGAGCCTTGGTTAAATGACACGACTCGGGCTGTCCGACAGGATTGCCGTAGAGCTGAGCGTAAATGGAAAAAGGACAAACTGCAAGTTTCATTTGAAATGTTGAGGGAGTGTTGGCGTTTCTATCAGATCACTGTGAAGGAGGCAAAAAGCAAACTTTTATCTGACAACCTTCTGTCAAATCGTCATAAGCCACGCGTTCTGTTCCAGACTATTGATTTGGTCCTTAATGCCCCCCAGAATAGCTCTATGGAGACCTCTACCGCGGTCTGTGAAGATTTTCTTCACTTTTTCATTAATAAGGTAAACTCCACTAGAGCTCAAATCTCTGCTCCTGCAATTGACCCCTCAGTTCCTGCACCGTGTTCTGCTGTCTTTAATCAGTTTGAGCATGTAGCTCTGTCTTTTGTACAGGAGATTGTCTCCAAGTTAAAGCCCTCTGGTTCTCCAAATGACCCTGTCGCGCCTCGACTTTTTAAAGAGGTTTTCCCCACTGTTGGACCATCTGTTCTGGCAGTTTTAAACAGCAGCCTGCTCTCAGGGAAGGTCCCCGAAAACCTGAAGCATGCAGTAGTGCAACCTCATATTTAATCTTTAATGACATCCTTTTATCTACTGACTCTGGGGACTGCGTTGTGCTCCTACTTATTGACTTAACTCAGGGGTTCTCAAAGTGTTGATGAGTGAGGGCCAATTTAGGTACCCAATATTGGATTGAGGGCCGCCCAAGAAAAAACGGAACACAAAATAATTCCAAAACAAATCCTTTCTTTATTGTACTAACCAATTACCGCAACTCGAGAGATGCCTAGTTGCCATGCAACCAGTAGTCTCGCAAACTTTCCACAAGCTGTCATTCATAATTTAGGAATGACAACCCAGGGGGCGCAGTTTTACCATTCTTAAGCCTCTGGAGTCTAGGGGTATTTTCTCGATTTTTATATGTTTTCTTAAATCACCTTTTAAATGTATTTCTTCTCACATGGCACCCCATGTGTTAAATATCAAAAATGTTCAGGACAATCTCTGGTCTTGCTATATATGCATATTGCTCACCTTTGAGCACTGTTTGATGAGATAAGTAGCTCAAGCTCAAGCTCAGCTTAAAATGTGACATCCGATTTTTGGAAAATCTTCAAAACTCTTGTGAAAACACAAATGTACTTATGTGATCGAATTGTTTTGGTGTTTTAGATTTGGTTACCAAAGTCATATGATCACAAAAGCAGTGAAATATTTGAATTACACTGTATATA
The DNA here is from genome assembly GCF_902827115.2 of Pseudochaenichthys georgianus. Taxonomy (NCBI): domain Eukaryota; kingdom Metazoa; phylum Chordata; class Actinopteri; order Perciformes; family Channichthyidae; genus Pseudochaenichthys; species Pseudochaenichthys georgianus. The sequence goes on along the minus strand of NC_047522.1, from coordinate 11,469,887 downwards.
AATGTGTTATCCATGTCTAAAATTAAATTCAAATTTTGAGTAAAATAGGTGTTTATCACTCTATTTTCACCACAGCAGGGACTGAGATACATTAGAACTGAATAATGACTTCATATTACATACCAAGGTTCATGTGATGTGTACAAATACAAATTGATCATTCAGCCTTTTTTTCAACCAACAATTTATTATAAATATGTTTTTTTCAACCAACTATTTATATAAATATAAGAAACTGGAAAATCTCACTATTTACAATATTGAACATCAGAACTTTCAACCAACTATTCATTATAAATGTCAAGACATTGTCAAGATCTTTGTCTGTCTTCCAAGACAGTGGGTCTGGCTGCTGTGTAGGTGGGGGTGATGGTGCATGGGCTGCTGTGTAGGTGGGGTGTACAAGTGCTATACGAGACCTCCTTGCTGGCTGGGTTGAAGGTGATGGCTGTGGTGGAGCCTTTGTGCTGAGGTGTATCTTGACCTGGTGGCAGCCGCAGATGGAGGTGGAGGCAGCTGTAGTGATGCTGGTCTGCTGGTCCTTGGTGGTGATGGCTCTGGTAAAGGCCCTTGAGCCACAGTAGATCTTGACCTGGGGGCTGGCACAGATGGATGTTGTGGCTGCTGGATAAACGCCGCCTGTGTAGGACAATAATTACAACTAATTTAATTGAAATAAAGTTCAAGTAAAATGTTGCTCAAGCACAAATAACAATGCACACATAAAAATAAAGTTTGGGAGGTTGCAGAAGGAGTGTCTCTCGATCTCTCTCTCTCTCTCTCAGACACACGCACACGCGCACACGCACACGCACGCACACACACACACACACACACACACACACACACACACACACACACACACACACACACACACACACACACACACACGTGCACACAGGTATTTCCAGTTACATTCAGTATAAAATCCCAGACACACATATACATAGGCTACATCTGATTACAAAGTATCATCTGTACAGGATGGTAAAATAATAACAGGCACACATATAAATAAATCTATGACAAAGTCTTATCTGTACAGAACAGTATGATAACATAATCGATGGCAAAAACATGTCACTGTAAATGTCTCCGTTGTGGGACGAATAAAAGATTAATTTAATCATCTACACATGTAATCTCACTTTTACACACCAAAATAACGTTAACACAGAGTAAACGTTTGCTAATGGAGAGTCTATTTTGTCCCAATAAAAAGTTCATGACTATCGATAAAAAATATATATCAATAAACCTATTGTTCATTTTTGCAGTATTCCCCACACATTGCCAGTACACTATTACTGTAATATTTACACTTACCCATGTCCAAATGGATCCTTGTTGTTGTCTTTGTATTCTTCTTCTTCTGAAGAGTCGAAGACTTCAGGTTCTGAGGCTCTATCTTCACTGCTGCTAGCGAAAAAAATCTCTAGCGAAGTCGGGAACTGTAAAGTTTTTTTTAGCCATTTTCTTTGTCTCTCTCTCTCTCTCCTCACAGACGTAAACTGATGGGAGACACGTGGTTTATGTTTTTTTTACTTGGTGGGTAGGCCCTTAGTGATTTCTCGATGTCCATTGGTCATTTGAGACCATGATGGCTGCCGGCCGAGATTTCCTTGGACACACAAATCCACCAATCCCACACAGTGTAAAGTCAAGCTGCTTTGAGCGGCCATATTGGCTGCTGTGCCCTGGTTAGTCTCACAGGAGATACCGCTGGAAAGCTACTCTTCCAGCGATTCCGCGGATATCTGAATCATATTTCTACTCCTTATAATCGAAAATATATGATTAATTACGTAAAATGATGCGCACTCCAGAGGGTTAAATTCCATTCTAATTCTTTGTAGATACAACCATGGAGGATTAAAATATAACGCATGCATTTCAGCGTGTCACATTAACTATCGCGGGGCCGCCAGAAACATTTCCGAGGGCCGCCATTGGCCCGCGGGCAGCACTTTGAGAACCCCTGACTTAACTGCTGCTTTCGATACAGTCGACCATGACATCCTGATCTCCCGCTTGGAAAAGTGGGTGGGCATTGTGGGAAAAGCCCTGGAATGGTTCAGGTCATATTTGAAGGACAGAACTTTCTCTGTCAGCCTTGGTGACTCCAAGTCATCCTCTGCTCCACTCCTGTATGGGGTCCCACAGGGCTCAGTATTAGGCCCCCTGCTATTCTCCCTCTATTTGCTCCCTCTTGGGTCAATTTTTAGAAAGCACGGCATCGCATTCCACTGCTATGCTGACGATAGCCAGAAGTATGTCCCTCTAACAAAGAAGGAGGGTTACTTAATTAGCCCACTGCTAAAGTGCCTAGATGACATAAAGGCCTGGATGGCGTGCAATTTCCTTAAACTCAATGAAGGAAAAACAGAAGTAATGGTTTTTGGTAACACCACTGACACCACTTCTGTAGACCTGGGTCCCTTGCATCAGTACACCAAGCCCACCGTTACGAACCTTGGTATTAAAATGGACCGTGAACTCAAACTTGAGAGTCAGATTAAGTCGGTGGTAAAAACGAGCTTTTATCACCTGAGGCAGCTAGCGAAAGTAAAACCTTTTCTCTCCAGACAGCAGTTTGAGACAGTAATCCATGCCTTTGTCACCACCCGGCTGGACTACTGTAACTCTCTCTACATGGGGGTCAGTGGGTCCTCGCTCGCACGACTGCAGCGGGTGCAAAATGCTGCAGCAAGGCTCTTAACTGGCACACGGAAGTTTGACCACATTTCCCCTGTTTTAGCTTCTCGTGAGCGAAGGGAAGAGAGCGAGCTCCACCTTTCCAGCTGTTAAATATCCTCTGCTGGCTCCTCCCTGTGGGCCGGTTGGCGCTGCTGGGGGCCGGCCCTGCACGTCTCCAATGTTCGTTGTTGCGCATTACAGAGGATTCAGACATTGTACATTAAATATATAACTAAACACGCCTTTTCTCCTCCTTATCTCTTTCATGACTTTTCATTTAATACATTTTAAACGCTGTAATCAATACTCCAAAAATACCTCACGGCTGGTATCATTTCCGGTAGTTCCGAATGTTGTCTCATGCTACCCACGTCTGTAAACAAACGTATTCAAATAAACTGTACCTTCATTTAATATTCAGCAATAATAATATCTCGACGTCTATAGTTGTAGTGTTGAAATCAGTAGGTTTCGGTGTGCAACACTCCGTGTCATATCGCTACTAAATTTACCTCTATAGTAAATGGTATATTAGCCACATGCTAAATGCCAGCGGTGGGACCAAGTCATTGTTTTGCAAGTCCGGGTCAAGTCTCAAGTCTTTGCGCTCAAGTCCGAGTCAAGTCTCAAGTCTTTGCGCTCAAGTCCGAGTCGAGTCTCAAGTCAGGATGGGCAAGTTCAAGTCAAGTCCAAGTCCTAAACGTTGACAAAACGAGTCATAAACAAGTCATTATGTGTTTTTAACCAAATGTAATGACATCGATCAACAGAATAATACTTAATAATCAAACTGCTTTTTATTAGTCACATTAATAATCCATTTTCTCTCTGCTGGTAAAGTAACGTGTGTTTTTTTATTTTAAGAGGGATCAGTAAGGTAAGGCTACCGTGACGGTTTGATTCAGAAGGAGTTCAATGTATAAGATCCCTGATGTTGAGGTGACCAGAATGTTTATTTCCACTGTGTACAACATGTTATAAGGGACCCACTATCTATCTGCATGCCAGGGATAATGTGCAGCGAGGCGTCTCTATGGGGAAGAGAACACCTGCATCTCGATCCCTCTGCAGGTGGTACTTTAACTATATTTTGATGCTAATACGTTTCTACTTTTACTTGTAACATTTTGAATGCAGGACTTTTTATTGTAACCGAGTATTCCTACACTCTGGTGCTTTTGTACTCAAGTACAAGATCTGAACTTCTCCCACCTCTGACAGTAAATCCTGAGTGGTTACCAAAATAAAGGTAACCAAAAAAGGTTATTTTCATTTTACAAATCCCGCACTCAGCTTTGCTTTCTCCAATATCATTGAAATGCAGCAGATGCTGCTTATTTTTTCTGTTTTCGCTAATTTCTTTTTCCAATCCGTCTCCCCCGTCGCTCTGTGCAGCTGGCCTGTACCACTACACCTTCTGTGCCCCCCACCCTTCTTTCACATAATGGTATGATCCTAGTGTGTCCTTGCATATGATTGGCCGCTTGGTGGCCCAGCTAAATAAAGTCCCGCCCCTGGCTGCAAGGATTCTCAGCAAGAGTAGCGGCTGAAGATTCTGCTCTCCCCAACGGGAGTCTTTTCTTCTAGCGGCAGCTCGCGATCGGCGTGTTGGAGACAGACCTCTGAATTAAATGATCAAGTCACCTCAAGTCAGAAGGCTCGAGTCCAAGTCAAGTCCTGAGTCATTGGTGTTCAAGTCCAAGTCGAGTCGCAAGTGTTTTGTGATTTTGTCAAGTCGAGTCTCAAGTCATCAAATTGATGACTCGATTCTGACTCGAGTCCAATTCATGTGACTCGAGTCCACACCTCTGCTAAATGCTAACCGGAGATGAAGGATTTTCAGAATAAAAGCTTAACAACTGGTTGTGCACAAGAACTTCTGGTTTTTCAGTATAAAATAGCATTTAAACTGATGGTATGTTTATGGTACTTTATGCCATCAAAACATTGATTTTAATTTCTAACAAGTCCCATTCAAATCCCCCGTGTTCGGCCACCTGCTGCACCTTTTAATTCTCCATTGTCCATTGTGATACTGTACTTTATGTACTTACGTTTCAAAGGCTTGTAAGCTACAGTTTGCACTGTTTCAATAAATGAAACTAATTTTCTCACCACATCTTTTGATTCATTTTGTCCAGCATTTGCAAGCTGTAGACTCTCTGTCAGAGCCATATATTGTATAATTGATGCTTTCAGTTTTCAGCTGAATTAATTCAATCCAAGTCAATGGAACACTCACAAGATGTCACCAAAATCACACTGTCCCTTTAAAATCTTTCAGAAAATGATATAAGTGTATCGAATTATATCGAATCGTATCGAATTGTATCGTTGGCTGAATATCGTGATATATATCGTATCATTGGCTGAATATCGTGTATCGTATCGTATCGTGAGATTAGTGTATCGCTACAGCCCTAATACCTTGCTGAGCTGCTACAGCATTACACGCCGAACCGCCCTCTCTGGTCAGCGGACCAACTGCTCCTGAATGTGCCTAAAACCAGGTCAAAGCTCAGAGGGGACCGTTGCTTCTCTGTAGCGGCTCCCAAACTGTGGAACGCTCTGCCCCTGGAGATCAGACAGGCCTCCACACTGCCTGCTTTTAAATCGCTTCTTAAAACCCACCTCTTCTCCTTAGCGTTTTAACATTTGGCGTTTCAACATCTTTTAGAGTGTTGCTTTGTTTGCATTTAAATTGTTTTTTGTTTTTACTTGTACTTGTTTTGAGCTGAGCTGTGTTTTATCTATTTGCCTGTACAGCACTTTGGTCTGGAGGTTTAAAGTGCTTTATAAATAAAGTTGTATTGTATTGTACCACTGCCTTATTAGGCACATATTGAGCAGAGCTTAAGACTTAAACTCATGTACAACAACGTCCTTACTTGCAATAAATAAGCACTAATTAGAGGGTTATTGAGGAAAAACTCTCCACTAATGGCCTATTACTTGTAGAATATGGTCATGTAGAATAAGGCATTAAGTGTTTTATAATGACTAATAAAGAGCCAATATACTGCTAATATGCATGTTGAGTAACAACTAGTTGATAGTTAATTTGTGTACCTTAATATAAAGTGTTCAAAATCAATACATGAATCAATATATGGTCTTACACCAACATTTCACTTTATGGATTGAAACTAATGACTGTTGACAGCCTCTGTCCCAAAGTTTCTTTTTTCAACAAGCTGCAGCTGCATTTCTGCCTATCCTGTCGGCTCCGTTTCAATTCATGCATCTATTGGATACAGTTACCTATTTATTGTGCCAATGGATTCAGTTTGAAGCCACTGACTGAAATTAAACAGTGTGATTTGGGAGACATTTAAATTGTTTGTAGGCCTACACATCTTTTGGTGAGAAGCTCACTTTAACACTGTTTACACAAACTACAGTCTATCTTTTTCTTAGTCTACTTATGTTACTCGTGGACATGGAATTATCCTCCAAGTGACATCGCTGCTGTGGATGCACTTTGCAAAAGTACATTTCAGCCAAAACAGCTGGAGCCTCGAGTAACAGCAAGAAATCACTATTTGAACATATGAAAGTTAAACAGACTTCTTCATCAGATCCAGCAATTCAAGTGTGTCCTCTGTGTGGGATGACATTCCACCTTTTATTTTGGCACATCCTGAGCTCTCTGGTTTCTTAATGGCTTGAATTGCTGCAAACATGTTGTAAGGCAGCTGTCAAGTGATCATATTTATAATATGTGTTGTTCATCAGGATGCTGTTTTTTATTTATGAAAATCTGTAACCTAGTCCTGCATATAAATTATTTTGAAGTGTTTGTTAAAGTCAAATCCATAAAGTTCCATGAAGATTATCCAGATGCAGTCTCAAGGAACCCCTTACCCTTGAACTAAATATTTTACATGTATAAAAACAGAAACAGCTAAACATTTCTATCAGTAGTTTTTAATTGGTGACAGTGATAGTTGCAATGTCAGCCAATTGTATTTCTCTTTTCTCAACATAATAGAAAATTAGTATGATATATTCCAATTTGAGAATTACTTAGAAATAGATCACTGACAAATATTTGTTTCAATGTGGTACTTGAAGTATTCATTCTGTTCTTGATACCAGGCAAAACTTGCCTTACACCCATAGTAAGATTAGAAGAACTGATGCGGCTCAATTTGTAAGCAGGTTCTTCATTCCAAGTTTGAATTTAAACCTAACATATTTTAGACATTAACTTCTGATTAGAGGGAGCCTGTTAAATAAACCTCAAGTCTGTTTGTTATTCCTGCTTTAGGCTGAAAGCAACATGGTCTAAAATCTCAAAGTTCACACGAGACGGAGTTTCTCTCCCAAACCCACCCACCCCTGCCTGAAACACCTCAATTGTAATCCTTTGGCTATTTCTGTAACAACATCCAAACAAACACTTAAATGTGTTAGCGCTTCAACACACTGCACGTGATAGGCTAAGGGTAAGCGTCACCTCTAAGCGGTCGGCCAGCTAGCATGTCAGCACAGACTCGGCTTGGGTTTCAGACAGAGGGTGAAAAGAGTTGCTGCAGGATGCAGTATGATAAAAATAAACCCTTTTTAACTGTAAAGCATGAAAACATTTCACAGTGGAGGCACTTAATGCAATTATGAAACCCTAAAATTAGCATAATAGGGCCCCATCAAGCAAACACAGAGCAACAGTTACACTGATATACAATTGTATCTGTGTGCACCTGATGTATTCAAGTCCAATATTTATTTCACTTTAAGCTGCATTTTGGTCTCCACTCATTTCATAACAAATACTGTATCTGGCTTGTTTTGTTGATAAGAGCGCCAAGACGGAAACAATATGATTGGAAAATTAATACACGTGTGACCTAATGTATATACGTCTGAATATATATATATAAATATAAATATAACATTTATTTGGCAAAATTGTGGTCTGAAAATTGTCTCTTTTACTCCAGGCTCTTTCCATGTTGGGTTGCTTGATCTTTAGTTCCACTGGGCCAATAACTATGATGTCCGTGGTCTTGTAACTTTTTTAGTTGCACTGTATTTTGTCTTTTTGCCAACAAGATGTCAGGATTTCATCATGAAAGACTGCTATTTAATGAGAAAAAAGAGTCATTGTGCTCTGTGTTACATCCTTAAAGCCGATACAACTATTAGAGATAGCTTCTTTGATAATGTAGGTCACCTATTGTTGTGGGATGATGGATGTGGAGGCACCATCAGCCCTCAGGTGACACAGGTGATGGGCTCTCTCTCTCATTACAGCACTAATGGGAAGGAAAGTTGTGAAGAGGCATCAATCGTTACCCTCTTCATCTGCCAAGGTCACCAATGTCACAAAAAAGCAGACTCTCTTTGGTTTCTCCTTTTTTTTGTTACATTCTCTTTTCTGGTATCATTTTTCTCTTTTCACTTGCTTTATTTTTCTATTTATTTTCTTCAAATTGCTAAATATTCTTGTTAAGATTTACTCATCTCTCTTAGCACTTGCATTTCATTATGTTCTAAAGCCTAGAGAAATGTCCAGTAGAGTCAGGGTTTAGGGTTCAGTATGTCTGGTCTTCAAAAAACTTGAGTTTGCAGGTGTACAACAATCATGCAATAACGTTGGGTTACGTATTGTAACCCTTGTCATATTAGCAAAGGCGGAGCCCTCTACTGGACTCTATGGGTACTACCTTACCCTGCGAGCATTCTCCCACTAAGACTTCTATAGACGTAGCCGGCCTTGGGCGGGCCTACCTGAATGCGCGCGCATCACACCGTATAAAAGGAGGCCTTGCCTCTACACCTCTCTTCAGCGAGCGGAATAGGACAGACAGCGCCCTGAGTAGAGGGCTCTGCCTGTGCTAATATAACAAAGGGTTACAATACGTAACCCAACGTTATATCTCTCACAGGCTCCGCCCTCTACTGGACTCTATGGGTACAGTGGGTGGAGCCCCGATTTATACGCGCACTGTCGTCCAACAACATTCCACCCTACTGCCCCTGACCAACTTTTCTGGTCAGCAGCTGCTGCCCCACATTCTCCTTTAACCCGGTTGTAACCGAGGAGAAATCTGGGCTGTGGCTGACAGAGCACACCCTGCTGCGCTTACCTCGCAGAAAGTGCGCTCAAAAAACAGTGCCGGGGGATCCCCCCCCCGCCCATAGACAGATGAGGAGAGCCCCCTTGGCCCCGAATGGGCTTACTACACGCCTGCCTCCCTGAATCCCTAAAGGCCCTGACACACCAACCCGATTTTGGGAGTCAGAGGCCGTCAGAGGCTGTCGGGCATTCGCGGCGCCGTAGTCAGGTTGGTGTGTCCCGCACTGTCGACCGTGACACTCCTTATTTGGACTGCCAGACCCGATGCATGGCCGATTCAACATGTTGATTCGGCCATGCATCGGGTCTGGCAGTCGGACCAAATAATCACTCTGATTGGCTGTTCAGCTAGCAAATCAGTGCATGAGAAGCGAAGCGGAAATGAGGGACGTAAACAAACGATTTAAGAAGGCACACACAGACTGCTATTCATTTTCATCTCATAATGGCGATCTGGAATGATGCAAACGAAGACCTGCTCATCACCTTGATCCAGGAGAGGCCAGCTCTGTATGATATTACGGAGAAAAGATACTCTTCTTCTTCTCTGTCTTCCGGTTGTTGCCTCTTTTGAATGACGAATACACACTACCGCCGCCTGCTGGTAAGGAGAGTTATTGCCACTCACGCACTGAAGTCGGTGCGGTGTGTTCCCGTGCGACACATGGCCAAAACGCAGGAGAACACGGCCAGGCAACAGCCGACTTCAGCGTCGGCTAGTCCTCTGGTGACTGCTTGGTGTGTCAGGGCCTTAAGGATAACAGGGAGAGCGCCCGAGCCCATGCCCCACACTCAAACACTGACCCCGTGCAGAGTGTGTGGACTAAAGTGTGGAGGGCCCTCCAGCGCGCCCCACGCCAATCCCGGGACCCTCAGAGGGCCCGAGAACAGCGAAGGCGCATTACCTCCGGGGAGGGGGTCAGATGCCAACTGACCCACAACCCACAACACCCCCCCCCCCCCCCTACCAGTCCTGTGTTGCCCTCGCAAGCACAGACGAGGTGAAAGAGCCCGACATGTCCAAGAGATAAAACCTTATGAAGGGGCCTGGCATCGACCAAGACGCCGCTGTGCATATATTCTCCACACTCGCACCGTTGAATAAGGCTGTTGACAGAGCTACAGCCCGTGTGGAGTGCGCACAAATCCCCGTGGGGCAGGCTCTCCCTGCCTGTCCGTAGGCATGTGCAATGCACTCGCAGAGCCAGCCTGCCAGGCATTTCTTGGACAGAGCTTTCCCGATCACCCCGCCCCCGAAGCACACGAAGAGCTGTTCGGTGCGTCTAAGGGCAGCCGTGCGCTCCACATAACATGCTAGCGCACACACCGGGCAGAGGAGGTGCGGTTTAGCTTCCCTGTCCCCACCATGGGGAGGAAGACTAAAACCCCTTAACTGAATAGCCCTCGACCTGAACGCACTCCTTAGGCTCTTGGGCACAAAGGAGTGGTTTGGTCTGAGTGTCGCGCCACTCCGGTCACCCCGAATCAGTAAACAGCTTTTTTTTGGCTGACGTTAAGGCAAGAAGCAAAGCTGTCTTCCACAACAGTGCTTTTAGGGAGGAGAGCTCCAGAGGCTCAAATGGTTCTAAGACCAGAGCTCCGAGCACTAGGGTCAGGTCCCACTGCGGTTTGGAGGCGTGCACTACTGGGCGCAGCCACCTGACCCCCTGTAAAAACCATCATCAGTGGTTGACTAAAGGCTGACCTGCCGCCAAATCCCTCATGGCAGGACGAGATGGCTGCTGCATACACTTTCACTGTTGAATGCGCAAGCCCTCTGTCCACCAGTAACTGTAAGAAGGAAAAAATAGAGCCTAACTCACAAGATAGGGGCCCTATTCTCCTCTCCTCACACCATCACTGGAATCCTAGCCACCTTGGCCTGTAACTGGCTGTGGTGGATCCAGCTCTAGCTGCCTGGATAGACTGAATAACTCTCTCAGACAATCCACACTGTCTCAGCCTGTTCCTCTCAGGAGCCAAGCCTGGAGAAGTTGGCCGAGAGTGGGTAACGCCCCGATTGCACCTGCCTCTTGAGACATCGCCCCCCAGAACTGGGGAACCGCCCAGGGCTGGCCCACCTTCATCTGTGTCACCTCTGAGTACCACGGCGCCCCGACGCGGTCCGGAGCCACTAGGATTGACAGACTAGGACTGACAGACGTTCTCGCCTCACTCTCCCCAGGAGAGGGAGAATGAGACGCAGCAGTGGAAAGGTGTATAGCAGCTTCCTTGGCCATGGCTCGTGTGCAAACGCGTCCACCCCCAAGGGCGGGTCGTCGCTCATGGCCATGGAGAACCACAGGGCACAGTGGTTGTTGCGCCGGCTGGCGAACAGATCCACTTCCGCTCTCCCGAACTGGGCCCAGATCTGCTTCATCACCTCCGGGTGAAGCGTCCATTCGCCTGGCAGGGGGCCGCCCTTCGACATGAGGTCGGCCCCCCTGTTCTCCAGTCCCGGGATATGGAGGGCTCTCAGGGCTAACACCACCTCTGAAGCCCATAACCACAGCCTCTCCCCTGTGGTCAACAAGGCGGCGGAGCGGACTCCGCCCTGCCTGTTGATATAAGCCACTGTGGTGCTGTTGTCGCTCCTGACCATTACATGTCTCCCTTGAATTAGGGGCATGAAATGCTGGAGGACTAACACTACCGCCCGTAGCTCTAGGAGGTTGCTGTGTCGAAACTCTGTTAGAGCCCAGCTATAGCCCTCTTCAGGCAGGTCCCTCCCCATCCTGTTCTGGATGCGTCGGTGAACACTGTGATGTAGGAGGTCATCCATTCCCAGTGGAGACCCCCTCCGGAGGTGATCCGGGGACCCCCAAAACCGGAGGTTGCCCTCCACTGAGGGGAGGATGGTCACCAGCCGCCATTTGTGCCTCTTGGGATCCAAACGCAGGCTGGAGAACCACCTCTGCAGGCGGCGCATATGCAGTAACCCCAGCGGGACCACAATGTGAGCAGCCGCCATGAGACTCAAAGTCTGCATGACAGTTAAAGCTGTCACTGTCGCCCACTGTCGCAGCCTGTGAACCGCCCGGAGAAGGGACGCACTTCTGCTCCCTGACAGGGTGGCGTGTAGCGCCTGCATCGAGCACCACTCCCAACTACAACGCCTGTTGGTGAGGTATGGGGGTGCTCTTTTTTCAATTGATCGCAAAGCCTAATTTGGTTAGGTGTGTGATCAATTGTGCTGTGCAAAACATTGCCTGTGTGTGATCAATTGTGCTGTGCAAAACATTGCCTGTTTCCGGGACCCAGCCATGACTATGAGGTCGTCTAGTAATAGAAAACTCTCATGCCGTGGGCGCGCTGCGGTTGAAGCGCTGTGGCCACGCATTTGCTGAATGTGCGTGGGAATAGGGAATAGCCGAACGGCAGCCTGTTCAACTCGTAGGCTATCCCCTGGAAGGCAAAACGCAGACACTTTCTGTGCTCTGGAGCAATTTCTACATGAAAGTACGGGTCTTTCAGGTCGATGGTGGTGAACCAATCGCCTGGCTGCACAAGCCCCAGTAACTGTTTCATAGTTAACATGCAGAATTTCCTGCAGGAAATGTGGTGATTCAGGCCGCGGAGATCTAGAATAGGTCTGAATTCCCCTGTCTTCCTGAGAACCAGGAAGTACATGGAATAAAGATAATTTTCTCTTTGCTGAGGGTGCACAACATACACAGCCTGTTTCTGCACCAGAGGCTGAATCTCTGCTGAGAGGAAGAGGTGGGTGTGGGACACCCACAAGACAGTGGTCCATGTGATACAGCGGTACAGTGTATAGACATGTGGGACAGTGGGACAGAGGGACCTATCCCTCCACCTTGTTAGCACACAGCTGAGTTTCCATTCCCCAGAACATTGTGTTAATGGACAAGCCCTCAGCTGTGGGGCCGCAGCTATGAAGCTGTGATACTCTCTGGTGACCCGTTCCGCCGCAAAACTCCCCGCTAAAGCAAACAGATATTGTTCTAAACTGTATTAAAGTAAACAGGTATTATCTTGAACTGTATTGAAGTGAACATGTATTATTTGAGACTGTTTTAAAGTAATCCTATATATATATATATATATAAACCTTCTCACTTACACTCACTGTCCCAGATACCACTCACTACTACTCACGCTCTGTTCAGAGGTAATGTACCAATATATCTGTGTACAATGTTTGATTTTCTGGGAAAGAATAGAGTTTGTGTGAAATATTCCTTGGGAAAGTAAAGGAGTGAACCCAGGTGTAAGATAAAACGTGACTCTGACCTTGTTTAGTTCCGAGGCTCTCACGCTCTGTTCAGAAGAAAAATACTTTTTCCCAGAACTCTGATTCGCTATATTGGGCCCGACCCAAAGTGAATCCAACCAGTAAGAACACCTAGGGGAGTGAGCAACCGACCCAACTCCTGCCCACGGACTCTCTGATTCGCTTAGGAGTCAAATGGGACGGAAGAGCCACACATCTCCGCCCCAAATATGTCTATATATACTGCTGTTTATTCATGCAAAATGCCCCCTGATTCTGACTGGCTGGTCCCGATATCTGTATCGCACGGCAGTAGAGCGGGGAGCCCGGAGTGTTCTGTTACAGGGCACTCTGTATTTCGTATTGTGTTTTTTACCATTAAAATCGGATTGTTATAACTTTTATGCCGGTGTTTTGAACTTCTTTTATTAAATCTGACCAGGCTCATCTAATGGATGGCGCAGAGCGGAGGTGGGCTTTAAGCCACCACTACTGTGTTTGCTCCTACACCGCGAAGGGAAGATTTGCCCATGGAGGGTTGACACAGAAAGGGCCGATTATTTACTGATGACCCTGAACGCACCGCCGGCCCGCTCAACCCTAATGCTGTTCTCACCACTACGGTAAACAGCATTAATCGGAGTCTTTATAGGCGTAGTGTGTTTTACTAAAGGTCCCTGAATGCACCGCCACGCGCTCTTGTGTAAGTGCGGGCTCCGCCATAATGCAGCCTTTACCACTACGGTAAACTGCATTGGAGTCTTTGCTCTAGGCGTAGTGTGTTCCCTGACAGAAATACGCCGGCCATAATTTCCCTGTACCCGCAAAGTGCTCTCCTTTAGATAGCACTCCCTGCGGTTCATCCCTCTCATCTGCGCATGCCCACTAGCCACCTCCTTTACAGGAGCTACAGCTGGGGCAGCGAATGGGGAATTTGTACGGTTAACATTGTGTGTAAGTGTAGCCTTTGTGGAAACAAAAGACACTTAGATTTGGATACAGATCAACCTCATTCTTATTAGAAAACGTAGTGATCTGTGCATTATACAGGGAGGAGGCGGGATTCACCCCCTCGTCCCGGGCGGAGAGATTTTCTCCCCCCGCCAGTCAGATCCGTAAAGACGGAAAGCCCGTCCCCGTGAGTGCCGGCACAGCGGTTCCACAGGGTGGGCCGAAGAGGTGGAGGGCGCCGCGGGCACGGGATCTCCGTGCCGGCACCTCTCCCTTCGTCTCACCTCTCTACTGATGTCTTTGAATGCACCGTGGCCCGCCCTCGGGGGAGGGGGGCCGCGCGCGCCGTCACAATGCCGTCTCTTTGAAACGGACATTATGGGGAAAAGTGGAATTGTGGAGAGAAATAACTCTTACTCTGGGATAAATGAAATAGTCTTTACTGAATGCATTTTTTCCACACACACACACCTCACTCCAGAACTAGAGTTTACAAACGTAAACCACCGTTCTCCTGCGGGGGTCCCTGAACTGTAGGAGCAGACACAGTTGTGGTGGCTTAAAGCCCAGCTCTGCTCCGCGCCGTCCGTTAGATGAGCCTGGTCAGATTAATAAGAAAAGGAGTTCAAAACACCGGCATAAAAGTTATAACAATAATCTGATTTTAATGGTAAAAAGACACAATACGAAAATACAGAGTGCCCTGTAACAGAGCACTCCGGGCTCCCCGCTCTACCGCCGTGCGATACAGGTATCGGGACCGGCCAGTGAGCAACAGGGGGCACCGTGCATGAATACACAACAGTATATATGGAAATTTTTGGGGCGGAGAGTCACTGCTTATCTTCCACCGGATTTCAGTCCTTTAATTTCCCAGGGAAGGTTTCACACAAACTATTCTTTCTCAAACAATCAAACATTGTACACAGATATATTAGTATCAAACATTGTACACAGATATATTAGTATTTGAGATTATATTGGCCCCAAAAAGAACCTTGAAAAGGACATGTGTGTGTGTTTGGTAAGAGGAAGTGTATGTGTGTGTGTGTGTTCATATCTTGGCCAGGGAGTGTATTGTGTGTGTGTCTGGGAAAGTGTATGTGTGTGTGTGTTGATATCTTGGTCAGGGAGTGTATTGTGTGTGTGTGTCAGGGTGTCTGGGAAAGTGTATGTAAGAAGGTTTATATATATAGGATTACTTTAAAACAGTCCCAAATAATACATGTTCACTTCAATACAGTTCAAGATAATACCTGTTTACTTTAATACAGTTTAGAACAATATCTGTTTGCTTTAGCGGGGAGTTTTGCGGCGGTTTGCTTTAGAGCGCACCGCGGCCACTCTCACGAGGGCCGCACGCTGTATTTCCCATTGCAACGGTGAAATGCATTAATCAGAGCTATTATACCAGGCAAGGTGTGTTTTCTGACAACAGCACGCCGGCAATAGCGTCTCTTGAACCCGGACGCCTGTTTCTATCGAAGGTCTGTAATTGGCTAAGCTACATTTTAGAGTTGTCAAAGATATTTCCCAGTGTCATAGTCATTGGCGGTAGAACATACAATACATATTTTAGTATAGGTAGGTAAGTTATAAAATAAATAAAGCAACGGTTAAAAGCCCGTCGATTTTCCAGAATCATACGGCAAACTCATTGGGGAAGTTCAGTGGTTTTCTAAAGACTCCATCCAGAACAAAACAGAATAATACTTTCCAGTCTCATAGGAGCTGCAGTTGTGTTATATGTAAAAATCCAAGAGGAGAAACGGGACCTTCAAAAAGCCATTTGGAATGATCAGATCTCATTGTCTCTTGTTCTGTTGGGTTAAATGTCTAAAGGCTAAACGTGACGATAAAGGAAATATACATCGCACTATAAAGGCCGGATAGACTGTACGGGGAATATAACTAGCTGTGAATATATATATAATATAATTAGTGAACATAAATCCACCTCAGTCAGATAAAGAAATAAGAAGTCATAATGGAAGGATACCATAGTTTCAAGAAAGCCCCCTTCTGCTGGAATGCCTGACAGCTCCAGCCGGGGTGTCTGTGACCGCCCACACAGCGGCGTGCGTTGAGGCTTCCAACGCTTCTGCCCATTCACTTTGAATGGGGTGACATCACTTTTAGCCGAACTGAATTTTGGGAAGCGACGTGGAGCGTTGCTGGCGTTGCTCGCTTCAAAAGTTGAGCAATGTTCAATTTTGACGCCTCGACGGAGGCGTCAGCCAATCGAGTCATATGCCAGTACAAGCTCTAGCCAATCAAACCGCGTGCTTGTGTGTCTGGGGCGGGAGACTCATGTGATTGGTTGTTGTTCGAGTGTCAGACACGCCCGCTGGCAAGCGTCAACGCACGCCGCTGTGTGGACGGGCCGTGAGAGTATCTCCCCCCCTTTCTCCCCATTTCTGCTCTAATTGCTGAGCAGCAGCCCGGAGTGTGACTGCTTGTTCTTTTTCTCTAATGCCTATAAAATGGCGGCTGAGCGTTGAATTTAAAACAAGGAGGGAAAGATCAACGAGTGATCTGAAGTTGGAGTGAATAACATTGAAAATGAATAGATCAATGTGTGAGTTGAAGTAGTAGATATTGAAATAAATAAGAAACTATAATTTGTTGTTTTTAGCATAGTTTTTGTGGGATACAGTTACGTCACATTGTGGTTTTTATGAGAAGGTTTGAGAACTGATTGTTACTTTTGCATTGCATTGTGAATTTTGTGGTATTTGTCATTAACTGACAATTGTACTTAATTATATTTCAGAGGAACTTAATTGCATACAGTAACGTTGAGGGAAAGTAAAAAGAGGTTTACTGAGTATATGAAGTTAAGGTTCCATTCAAATTAAATATAATAGTGGATTATTCCACCTAGATTAGACATAGAAAGAGGATAATTTCTTAAACATTAAATAACAAACTCACTGTAAGAAATATATGTTGTAATGTTATTTAGGAGTTGTATTGATCATATAACAGGGACTCTAAGTTGGTGGTTGTTTAAAGTAGATAGGAAACTGAAAAGGCAAACAATTCACCACGATTGTGTTTTTAAGTTTATGGAGAGAGAGAGAGAGAGAGAGAGAGAGAGAGAGAGAGAGAGAGAGAGAGAGAGAGGAGAGAGAGAGAGAGAGACGAGAGAGAGAGAGAGAGAGAGAGAGACGAGAGAGAGAGAGAGAGAGAGAGAGAGAGAGAGAGAGAGAGAGAGAGAGAGAGAGGAATTAAGCAATTGAACAAAGAGGAAAGATTGAGAGATTGATTCTCAGTGGAATCAAAAAGGGGGAGACAAGGAACTATGATAAAATGATAGGAGAGGAGATGTTGGGAAATGTAGGCTCAGCTCTAAGTGTTATGAACTGGCTTTGGCTGGTTACATTTTTATTGAAGCCAGAATAAAAGTCGTATGGTTTAATTTGTATTGTATCCAAGCAGTGTGGTTTTTATCTGCACAATGTTGAGATAACTTTCTCTTTCTCCTTCCCCCAGTCACATGAGGTTAGTGCTTTAGTGCTATACTGCTAAGCTAGTTAGCCAGCCAGTTGGCATTACTAGATGGTGAAATAGTTGGGGTAAAGATGTACACGAACAATGAGAGTAGATTAAGTTGTTTTGTTTTTCATAAAAACCTTATTTGAAGTGTTATTATTTTAATGTAATGTTGTTTTGTGTTATATTTCTAAACTATAATGTACCCACACACATGTGGTTTCTTTGACACAGTTCATTTTAAAGTCAGCCACCTCATGGCTAGATCTCATCTCTGAGAGTCCATTGTGTTAATGATTAAGAGGTCCTTTTGTTCTTCAGGCCACATGTTAAGGATGATCAGTAGTGCTGTGTCGACTTCAACATATCGTCGACGACATATTTCCGCGTCGACGCGTCGCTACACACACGTGGGTCACCCAAAGCAACAAGCAGTTCGCAATCGCACTTCAAACACAATGGAGACTGAAACGGCTACCACCTCCTCCTTACAGGAGTGCGCACGAAGCCCTCAAACGAAAACATCTCGCCCTAGGTCTTCAAAAGCATGGGAATATTTTAAAGTTAGTCCAAAACGCAAAGATATTGTCATTTGCAGTCTTTGCCAAATGGAGTTGGCATATCACACAAGCACAAAGGCTATGTTGGAACATTTAAAGCGGCAGCTAGCTGTGGTGGCTATCATTAGCAGCTAGCATTTGCTCTCCGATTTTTACATAAAAATGGAATTATGGATTATAAATGCAATCATTTTTTTACACATAGACGTTAAAAACCTATGGATTAACCGATTCAGCCGCGTTCTTTCTCATTGTAATGCCATTGAACACGTCTTTTGATCAGATTGACAGCTACGGTGGTGAGACGATCTCCCTAGAAGCTCTGTAAAGGTACGTGTTGTGATGACTGTATTTGCTTCCCCTGTCGCGAGTCCGGATCACTCAGTGATGATACTATATACCTACATAATCTGTGGAGTCTCAGCTTTAATCGGATATATTGTATGTGCAGCTACGATAAGTAATAAGGGTACTTTTATCTTGAGTTCTGTGCCAATGTCCGTTAGCATTTTTCGCTCATGGGTCATTTAGATGCTTGTTATGAGACTTGTGTTTTGTTTTGGTAAACATGGTTTGTATCGTCAGTTAGCTGAGATTATTCCCGTTAATCTGGTATAACACATTAATAGTTTGTTAAATATTAAGATCCCCTGAGACACAGTATCGTGAAATTATTTTTTTTTACATTACGTTTTTTTTACATTACGTTTTTTATTAATTGAACAACAGAAAAATAATCGTTAGATTAGTCGACTAATCGATCAAATAATCGCCCGATTAATCGTTTTCGAAATAATCGTTTCCCCCCAGCACTAATGATCAGCATCCAATATATTTGACCCCATGAGTTCAAGAGTCATTCACAATCTTGTGAAAGACAAATCATTGTTCTTTTGTCACATTTTGAATTACATAAGAGTTCATTTTGCTAAATTAATTTATCTATAAATGTTGTAGTTGGAGTTTTGTATCTGCTAACATTTTTAGGAACGACAGCACCAGGAGATGAGTAAACGTAGAGTGTAAATACATTGAGAGACACATTTTTACACTCAAACTGTCTGCATATCAGGAACAAGGAATTTAGATAATAAAAATAAATGTTCACCAGAAGTAGTCGTTTATATACAATGAAAATAACAATGGACCCATAATTGGGACACCTGTGGACAGCTGGAGGTTAGATGATTGATTATTCTGTACTCTGACATACTGAGAACGGTTGAACAAATATGATTCTATCCATTTAAGTGTTTGTGTGGAGAAGTTAATGCTGGATAGCTTAGATATGAGTTTGTTGTGATTAACAGTGTCAAAGGCCTTTAAGTCGAGAAGGCCTTTGACACTGTCAATCTAATATTGATTGAGTTATAACAGGTAACACATATGCAGAATCAGTGGCCAAGGGGCTACTGTGAGAGATGTAATTCCAGAATGGAATACTGAAGAAGTTGACCTGTGATGATGAAACAATTTTGTAATATGTCAACAGGTATTAAAGTAACTGAGGTTTGAAATGTAAAAATAATATATTGCAGTTAAGCTAAAACATAGTAATGTAATGAGACATAATTTAATTTAGACAACATCAAGCCTGGTAAAGAAGTAAAAGCCATAGATTTTATTGTTTAGGTCATTATGGGGATATACATTTCGTCTAAATTCATAATAGAAAGACATTTGATGACAGTTTGTTGAAATTCTGTATTAATTTTCTCAGCTTGATAATATCCAAGCACTGACAGGTAGAAGCAGTATCACCAGGAAATCATTCACTTGGTCAGTATCATGATTTTGGTTGTTTTAGAATCCATACCATTAGTGTGTTTCTTTACCAGAAACATTAGCAGTTCATATTATATTTAGATTTTAAATAGGATCTCAAGGATTTCATTTAAGAATAACACAGATGCTTGTCAGAAATTCAGAGCTATTGAAATATGTTATTTAGTTCACCTAAAGATGTTGGGGTTTTATTTTGTTGGCACAGTCCAAGTATTAAGATTCTGAAGCTGCACTGGCAGATAGGAGGTCTACAATTAATTTAGAAAACCTGTTCACAGACGGCTGTTGTTTTAAGACACCCCACCAACAGGCTCCAAGCGGCCTACACAGTGGTGGGTCAAACAGCTGAGGGCCCAGGAGCCCTGAGCGTAGGCTTAAGGGATTGGTATCAGATTTCTCCACACAGGTTGCTGACGCCAAAAGGGGGACCGAGAAGCAGAAGGCCGACACAGCGGAGTTCGTCTGGCTGAAGGTCATCAAGCCAAAGTGGCACAACCCCAGGCTCTCCGGCCACGACCGAGTGACCCAGCGGATCTCTCATGCCGTCCGCCTAGGAGGAAAGGAGGACAGCTGGTACCACTGGAGCCAGTGTGCGGCGGGGAAACCACCTGCTAGGACCGTGGACGACATCAGAACGGACTTGGCTCTCGGCGAGGAGGTCGACTCAGAAGCAGCCATCAGTGGACTGGAGGAGCAGGATCCTGAAGACATCCCTACAGTAGACGACTCGGAAGTGTCTGTCAGCGGGTTGGGGGACTTGTCGAGGCAGCAGAGGAGTCTACTTCTCTCTGATCAGTTCCACCAGTGAAGGGTGTTATGCTGTGTTCGTTATTCTCACGTCCAGGAGAGAAGCTTTAAAAGGAGACTAAATGGAGTCTCTGAGAAGGTTCAAATGGTTACTTTAATTAAAAATATGGCGCGGTAATGTTACAAACAGAAGATTGTTCAGTCAGGAGAGAAAGGCTGCAGCTTCCTCTCCCAATGGCGGCCGTCAAGAAGAGCTCACAAGCCTTCGTCTTTCCCGCTTGCTGGCTGTTCGCTCCTCCTCTCTGTGAGCTTTAGTGCCATAGGGGACTTCCCTCCTCGTTCGTCTGTGTCCGATATCGCGTTAAACAGAGGATTTCGACATTTTACATTCATTGCTGACTTCCACATGCTTTTTCTCCTCCTTATCTCTTTCATAACTTTATATGTAATACATGTTAACGGCGTCAATAGCCACTTTAATGATACTAATAGACGGTAGTCCCGGATGTCGTCATGAAGGATTTTCAGAATAAAAGCTGGGTATTGAGAACTTCCGGTTTTTTCCAGAATAAAATAGCATTTAAACTGACGGTATGTTTAAGGTACATTATGCCATAAAACATTGATTTTAATTTCTAACAAGGGAAAGCCGCATCTCCCCCTCCCTATCAGCTGCCCTTGTTGGCGTATTCCTCTGAGGGGGGCGGGGGGGCCATGATTAGGGGTGCAACAACTAATCGACTTAATCGATTAAAATCGATTACCAAATTAGTTGTCAACTAATTCAGTCGTCGATTCGTTGGTGACGTCATCACGTGCGTTTTACGCCCCGTTAAGCTCTAACTTTATTGGTCTTTTTATCGGTACTGGAGACATTTAAAAAATATATGTCATGTAGTATTGCTACAAAGACATTATATCGCAGTCTTAGTGTCGCCAACTCGTTTCTAATATGCAAAAAGACAAACAAATGCGTCTGATGTATTTTCGATCTTTCTCTCCCCCGCCTGCTTGCGAGGGGGCGGGGCAGTTTACACACGGGCAGCTGCAACATGCAGCAACACACACACGTGGGAGATGGCGGAGAGAACACGCTCCGAGGTGGTTAAACTTTACCCGTCTCGATGTGGAGAATGCTCGTTACCAAAAGTGGAATAAGAGTTTAGCATGTAAGGGCGGTAACTTAGACCTAAACTGGGCTTTTTCTTTCGTTTAAGGAAATGTTTCCCGTCTGAAGCCAGGAAGAGAATTGTGCAGAGTTCCTTTCTGTCTGTATTAGACTATGGCGATGTGATCTATATGCATGCTTCTTCCTCCCTGCTTAAAAAGCTGGACTCTGCGTACCATACTGCTATACGTTTTGTAACGGGTGCAGGCTCTCGCACCCACCACTGCACTTTGTATCAGTCCTTAGGATGGTCCTCTCTGTACCAAAGAAGACAATCACACATGTTGATTTTTATCCTTAAGTCATTGCTAGGTAAGCTGCCCTTATATATCTCCAGACTTCTGTCATTTTATACTTGCTTTTTTAATACTAGACGAGCAGCAAATGGGATGCTTTTAAATGTTCCTTTGATGCAGTCAGAGCTTGGTAAAGCTGCATTCTCCCACTATGCTCCCTTTTTATGGAATACGCTGCAAGTAAAACTTTGTCTAGAGGCACTTCCTACTGTAAATGCTTTTAAAGGTATGCTACGATTAGCCCTTCATGAAACATGTAACTGTTTTACCTGATGCTATTGCTGATGTGATTATGCTTCTTGCCACTGCACAAATGGCCTTCTGTATTTATATTTGAATTGTATGTTTTTTTTGTTTAATGCCTTTGTTTTATGTTGAAACTTGTTGTGTGCCGTGTTGGTCAGGACTCCCTGGAAGAAGAGATCTTGTATCTCAATGGGACATTCCTGGATAAATAAAGGATAAATAAAAAAATAAAATAAAAACACGAGCTATTTTTCTAAACATTTAGCAAAAGTGCTCCACATCCAGATGGAGGAATGCACCGGGTTCGACTGTCTTTCTAGTAGCTCTGTAGCCCGGTCCACGAGGAACGTTTTCACGTCAGGTGTTATGTATGCTAGCAGCAACACACGGAGCTAACTACATTATACAAACATAATGATTAGAGGTAACAGTTATGTGTGGACTTTTGGTGACAGAGCCTTCAGTGTGGCATCCCCCACCCTCTGGAACTCTCTCCCCCCCGAAATCCGCAGCGCCCCAACCCTGGACATTTTCAAAAAAGCCCTCAAAGCGCACCTTTTTACCAAGGCTTTCCCCACTGTATAGTTAGTTTAATAGGTTTATTTGTCCGCTACTTCCCCCCGCACCCCCTTAACCTGTCTGCCTTTTTTCCCCTACTCCCCCCCCCTACCCGACTTGTAAAGCGACCTTGGGTTTCCTGAAAGGCGCTATAAAAATATTATATATAATTATTATTATTATTTAGTTTGTTAAAGTTTCAGCTATTCTGTTTACAGTTCTGTCATCAGATTATTTAATACGATTTGTTAAAACACTGTTGTTTCTTTTGATGTGAAATATTATTTATTTAATTTGAATAAAAAGCAATGTTAGTTTTGTTCACAATTTAAGTTATTTCAATAATATGTGTATTTTGGAATCAAGTATTCATCTTTATTGTCTTCATTGTTAGTTTCCACATGCCTAAAACAACCTCAAGCTAAATCTAAAAGTTGATGGCTAAATAAGAGCGTTTGAGAAATTGTGCAAGGCATACAGTAATAGTCCGAATAGTCGATTAATCGTTTCATTAATCGATAGATTAATCGATTATCAAATTAGTCGTTTGTTGCAGCCCTAGCCATGATGATTCACCACACAGGGTGACTGCTTTCTAGCACTCAGGTTACCCCTCTGATAGTTCCTTCACTGCCATAAAAAGTTGTGTTCGGTTTCAAGTACTCTAGGTCTCAGTTTCTGATAGATTTATACAATGTTGGGGGACAGACACAGTAGAAAAGAATGACAGTAGTTATGTTTCAAATGCCTTGTTTAAGTTGATCTTTTGAAATAAGATCAAAAGGGGGAATTGAAGATTATATCACCTGATATATAAGAAGTTTGTTACATTTGAATGGCAGAAAGTCTTGTTGCAATTTCCAGATATTAAAAGAGGCCCCTTGAGTTCTCATTCATAACACTCCGTTCGATGTCTCACTATGGGATGCGCCTCATCGCGGAGCAAACAGAAGCATCAATCTCATTACGCCAATCCTGATTGGCTGGTGATCTTGACGT
Source organism: Pseudochaenichthys georgianus (assembly GCF_902827115.2). Lineage (NCBI taxonomy): Eukaryota > Metazoa > Chordata > Actinopteri > Perciformes > Channichthyidae > Pseudochaenichthys > Pseudochaenichthys georgianus. The sequence continues at coordinate 11,446,069 of NC_047522.1, read as the reverse complement.
CAACGTCAGGGGAAATCACCCCCTATAAGTAGCCTGCGCCACGACGCAAGCGTCATTCAAACACCTCTTCTCGCTTCAGAGCACATCTCTAATGGTAGCCGGGCTAGCTTAACAGTCCACAGACTGAACCAAAAGCTAATTTTCGGTCGACGGGCGTTAGCCGGCTACCGTATTCTGCCTCGCAGAAGAGTATAGTATCTTACCTTAAAGAACTCATTATACCCTACTGTCCTACTAGGGCATTGCGTTCCAAGAATGCAGGGTTGTTGGTTGTTCCTAGAATCTTTAAAAGTACAATGGGAGCCAGAGCCTTTTCTTATCAAGCTCCACATTTGTGGAATCAGCTTCCAGTTTGTGTTCGGGCGGCAGACACCCTATCCGTTTTTAAGAGTGCGCTTAAGACCTTCCTTTTTGATAAAGCTTATAGTTAGGGCTGATTAGATTCAGCCCCTAGTTTTGCTGATATAGGCTTAGTTTGTCGGGGGACATCTTACTTCTTCCTTCTCTCTGTCTATACCCGTGTACACTCATGTTCCGATTAACCCAGCCTCCCCAAATGTCTTTCTTTTTGGTGTCTATATACGCTGGGATCCGGAGTCATGGATGATCCTGCGGTCCTGTGTCCTGGATCGCGAGCGCTGGATCTTGAGTCGTGGCTGTGGTCCTGGATCATAGGTCCTGGATGGATATCCTCGTGGATTCATCTTCCTATTATACACACATGCATTTCCAAACATTTGGACTACCTATGTTGCAAATGTATTATCTTTTCAATTTACACACGGCATCTATTGCACGTCTGTCCGTCCTGGGAGAGGGATCCCTCCTCTGTTGCTCTCCCTGAGGTTTCTCCCATGTTTCCCTTTAAACTGGGTTTTCTTTGGAAGTTTTTCCTTGTACGATGTGAGGGTCTAAGGACAGAGGGTGTCGTATTGTCATACTGATATTCTGTACACACTGTGAAGACCACTGAGACAAATGTATCATTTGTGATATTGGGCTATATAAATAAACATTGATTGATTGATTGATTGATATAGTACTAACATACCAGTTAGTATTATAATCAACCTCACCATTCTTCCTTTAAGGTAAGGTTTTGATTGTTCAAGCTAGCAACACACCTGCTGCTAGCTTGTTTTTTTCCCTCACTGCCGACACCATGGTAGCGAGGACTGATTTTTCACTTTTTTCTTCCACGAAGGAGAAAAAGGATTAAAAGGATATTACCACACCAGGTAATATTCTTTGAGAAAAAAGACCCACACCGTCCTTTTTCTACAGATTAAAGACAGGTTGGGAACTTTTTTTTCTCTCGACGTACCTGTTACGAGCGGGTCCTCTTCACTCCACGCAGCGTATAAGATGGACGCCTCTCTCCCTCACACCAGAGGAGTCAGGAACTCGGAGGCTCGGCTCTGTGGCTGCGGGTTGAAAGTGTCAGGCACAAACTCACACCAGATCTGTTCGTCCTGCCTCGGGCTGGAACACGCCCAGGAGGCCATTGACAACCCCGGCTCGTGCGGGCATTGTGCCCGCTTCACCATGAAGAGCCTCCGCCGAAGGTTAGCACAACAAGCTAGCCTGTCGGGACAGGACCCCCTCATGTCCACTGATTTGCCGGCTGGCAATCAAGACACCGGGGCGTCCGCCGCAGAGATGGAGCCCCTCACTGGGTCGGTCTGGGGCTCATCGACAGCGGCAGCCGCAGAACCGGAATCCCGCGCCATATCAGGCCGAGACCCGGTGGCGGCAAGAGACGCGGGAACGGGGCCCCACGCTTTACCAAGCTGGGGCTCCCAGCTGGACCTCACCATGGTTTCACCCGCGGAAGATGTCCTAGAGTTAGACTACATGGAGGACAAAGAGGATACCTCTGAGTTCCTCCTGTCTGACTCGGATGAGCAGGAAGACGACATCTTCATGTCATCGGCTCAGGCTGCAAAGCCGGGAGCGATGGCTGCTCTCCCGGGCGATAGCACATCAGCTTCGCCCTGTCTAAGCATGGATCTGCAGGCCGTGTGTCAGCGCGCTGCGTCCAGGCTAGACATCCCGTGGCCCGAAATGGCCAAGGAGACCTCCAGGTCCCGTTACGAGGGGAAACATTTTCCCCAAACAACGAGGACGAAGAGGCAGCTCCTTCCGGTCTTCCCGGAGATGTTGGATGAGGTGTCGGTCTCGTGGAGAGACCGGCCCTTTAGCAACAAGGCCCCAATCCAGGGTGCCTCCACCCTTGACTGTGACGGTATGGAGAGGCTCGGCCTTCTCCGCATACCGCCTATGGAACCGCTGGTGGCAGCCCACCTCCTACCGAGGATGGGCCCGTCACCAAGCAGGAACCCCACGCTGCCAGCAAAAACGGACCGTTTCCAGTCGACCATGACTGAACGGGCCTACAGAGCCGCAGCATTGTCCGCCAGGGCTCTGAACGTTTCCTCGATGCTAACCGCGTACCAAGCGGAGCTCTGTGAGGATCTGTCGAGCAATCCTGGACCGGCCACTCTGGACGAGATAGCCGGTCACAGACATTTGTCTCCGTGTCCAACGCTGCGCCGTCCAGGCCACGGGCAAGGTAATGGGGATCATGGTGGTGCAGGAAAGAGCTAGATGGCTCAACCTCACCAACCTCCCAGACCGGGAAAAGGAAGATGTGCTTGACATGCCCATCGTTCCTGAGGGGATTTTCGGCTCCGCTCTCACTTCCATGCAGAGGAAGTGCGAGTCGAAAAAGAAGGAAGACGAGGCCCTCCACCTCTGTCTCCCTCGAAGGGTCCAGCCGCTGCCTTCGCAACAGCGGCCCTTCGCAACAGCGGCCCTTCGCCCAAGCTGCACCGAACCCTGCTAGGTTTAAAGTACCAGGACAGCAGAGGTCGCAGCCCACCCCGAGTCCCCAGCCCAGGCAGGAGACGAGGGCGAGTTGGCCTAGAAAATCTCCGGTTCCAGCTGCAGCCCAGGCGCAGCCAACCCAGAATGTCGGCCAGCAGTCGAGGAAGAAGAAGCGAGCGGCCTGACAGCCCCTCCTTCTCCCCTCTGTGACAGATCTGGAAGTTCTTTCCCCGGCTCTAAACGTGTCCCCGCTGCCTCGAGAGATGCCTCAACGTCATCCTCAAGTCCGCATAAAACACATGTCACATCTTTGTTGTTTAAATAAACCATTTTCCGCTGACGCATCCAGGCTTCGGCCAAGGGCGCAGCTCAAAAAAATGAAAAGAAAAACAATAAAGAGTCCGTTAACTATAAATCCCCTTCTGAGAGCAGCTACGGCCTCTCTCAAAAGGCGGATAATAAACGGGTCTGTGAAGGCACCACCGCCACGCACATGCGCAGTGCCGGCTGGAGCTGTGAAGGCACCTCCGTCACGCGCATGCGCAGTGCCGGCCGGAGCCGTAAGCGTGACATCTCAGCTGGCTCTAAGGAGCATACAGCAGGAGATACTCACGACATCTGCCTGGGCTTCTCAAAACAGTTATACTTTATCTGTTTTCACAAACCCAGAGAGAGTCAACCCATATTCTTGAGAGAGAGGTTCTCTCTCTCCGAGAAAGAACGGTTTTATCTATAATGCCCACCGAGCGGAGTAAAAGCACCCACTCAACATGGGCCTCATAATAAAACTAGTTTTGGTTATTATGTAATGCGTAGTGGCACTACACCCGACTTTTCTAGTGCGGGACGTGCCTACGGGTGCTGTCCTTTCACGGAAGGTGGTCACCACGGACGCAGGTCAGACAGGCTGATAGGGTATTTACGAAGGTCGCCCGGTGAGAGGTCCCTAGAGCAGAGCCCTCCAGTGGGCACACGTAAACTACCCGGAGCTTTTAGCGGTGTTCCCCACCCTAAAACGTTTCCTGCCTTCTCTCAGAGGACACCATGTCCTCGTGAGGACAGACAACACGACATCGTGTATGAACCGCCAGGGGAGGTTGCGTTGTCTCCAGTCACACACACACTGGCACACAAACTGATCCCTTGGAGCGGCAGATGTCTCCTCTCTCTGAGAGCGACACAGGTACCGGGAGTTATGCACCTCGGGACAGAATTACTGTCCAGAGGTGCACCACTCTATGCAGACTGGACTCCTCATCCAAGGATCGGGAGTCCGCTGTGGGTGCGTTACGGCGGAGCCGCGTTAAGTCTGTTCGCAAAAGGAGAAAATGCTCAATGACAGCTGTTCTCTTTAATGCACGATTTAAACGCACTGTTAGGCCGGGACACACTCGTACACGATCGACTTCCGGGTCCTCTGTGCGTGTTCCCACCCCTGGCTCTGTTACCCCCAACTCTGGCCAGAGTGAAGGAGCAACGCCACACACTTACTCTGATGTTTCCGCCCTAGCCCGCAATGTACGGGCTGGCGGAGATATATCAGCTGTTGTGCGGGCAGCCATGGCAGCCCCCACCACGCAGGGACAGATTGTCTCAGGCGGGGGGGGCGATCCTTTACCCACGCCCAGAGCGCGGGGCACTATGGGCCTGACCCGTGAGTGGTACAATCTGAATACAGTGGGACTCCCTCAGAAGGTGATAAACACTATTCAGAGTGCGAGAGATTCCTCCACCAGGTCTATTTATGACTGTAAGTGGAGGGTGTTTGAGGAGTGGTGCCTTCAAGAAGGACACATCTCTTTTCAATGTCCTGTCGGGGTGATTTTATCATTTCTACAGGACTTGATCGAAAAACACAGAGCTTTCTCCACGATCAAGGTGTACCTGGCTGCTATTGCTGCATGCCATGTGGGCTTTGAGGATAAGACGGCTAGCCAACATCCTTTGGTTTGCCGTTTTATGAAGGGAACTCGCAGGCTCCCCCCTGTCTACAGGTCGCTGGTGCCCTTATGGGACCTGGCAGTGGTTTTAAATGGGCTCAAAATGACCCCATTTGAACCCCTGGAAGGAGCTGACATGAAACATCTGTCACTCAAGACAGTGATGTTACTGGCCCTGGCATCCGCCAAGCAGGTCAGCGATATCCATGCACTGTCTGTACATCCCTCATGCACTCAGTTCGCCCCAGGGCAAACGAGAGTGTTGTTGAAACCCAACCCTGCCTTTACACCAAAGGTGGTTGGTTCGTGTACCCCAATTGACATTGAGGCATTTCCTCCGCAGCTGGTTTCCTCCGGGGAGCAGCAGCAGGATCTGTTGTGTCCAGTCCGGGCTTTTTACACACATATATGGACAGATCAAAAGAGCTTCGTCTTAATGACCAACTCTTCGTGTCCTGGGCTAAACCTCACAAGGGTAAGCCTGTTACTAAGCAACGGCTCTCCCACTGGATCGTGGAGGCGATTGCTTTGGCCTATACGAGTCAGAATCTGCAAGCACCTTCGGGTCTGCGGGCTCACTCGACTCGGGGCCTGGCTACATCCTGGGCTTTGTTCAAGGGTGTTTCCATCCAAGACATCTGTGCAGCGGCAAGCTGGTCTTCACCGCTCACTTTTGTCCGCTTTTACAGACTAGACATCTCCGCTCCAAGCGTGGCCCGAGCAGTGCTGGGCACCTTGTTGAGTCGGGACTCCACCTGTTAAATTCTGGTTGATCGGTGATCTTCGAGATAAGCTCGTCTGACAATACGGGAGCTACAACATCCCATAGTGAGACATTGAACGGAGTGTTATGAATGAGAACTATAGGTTACTCACGTAACCCCAGAACTCAGAGTAACATGAAGTGAGATGTCTCACCAGACGGCCCTCCTTGCTATGGTGAAGCGAGAAGAGGTGCTTATTTTGAATGACGCATGCGTCGTGGCGCAGGCTACTTATAGGGGGTGATTTCCCCTGACGTTGACGTCAAGATCACCAGCCAATCAGGATTGGCGTAATGAGATTGATGCTTCTGTTTGCTCCGCGATGAGGCGCATCCCATAGTGAGACATCTCACTTCATGTTACTCTGATGTATGGGGTTACGTAAGTAACCTATAGTTTCTCTGTTAACCCTCTGGAGTCTAAGGGTATTTTCTCGAATTTTTGATGTTTTCTTAAATCCCCTTTTAAATGTATTTGTTCTAACATGGCACCCCATGTGTTAAATATCGAAATGTTCAGGACAATCTCTGGTATTGCTATATATGCAAATTACTCACCTTAGAGCACTGTTTAATGAGATAAGTAGCTCAAAAGCTTAAAATGTTACATCCGATTTTCGGAAAATCTTCAAAACAAATTTACTCATGTGATCAAAATGTTTTGGTGTTTTAGATTTGGTTAACAAAGTCTCAGGATCACAAAAGCAGTGAAATATTTGAATTACACTGTATATAAATGTGTAATTCATGTCTAAAATGAAAAAAATGTAATTCGAATTTTGAGTAAAACAGGTGTTTATCACTCTACTTTCACCACAGCAGGGACTGAGATACATTAGGACTGAATAATGACTTCATATTACATACCAAGGTTCATGTGATGTGTACAAATACAAATTGAGCATTCAACCTTTTTTTTCAACCAACAATTTATTATAAATATGTTTTTTTCAACCAACTATTTATATAAATATAAGAAATTGGAAAATCTAACTATTTACAATATTGAACATCAGAACTTTCAACCAACTATTCATTATAAATGTCTAGACAGTGTCAAGGTCTTTTTCTGTGTTCCAAGACAGTGGGTCTGGCTGCTGTGTAGGTGGGGGTGATGGTGCATGGGCTGCTGTGTAGGTGGGGTGTACAAGTGCTATACGAGACCACCACGAGACCTCCTTGCTGGCTGGGTTGAAGGTGATGGCCGTGGTGGAGCCTTTGTGCTTTGTGCCGTATCTTGACCTGGTGGCAGATGGAGGTGGAGGCAGCTGTAGTGATGCTGGTCTGCTGGTCCTTGGTGGTGATGGCTCTGGTGAAGGCCCTTGAGCCACAGTAGATCTTGACCTGGGGGCCGGCACATATGGATGTTGTGGCTGCTGGATAAACGCCGCCTGTGGGCCACTAGGCCCAGACAGCTGTGAAACCTCTCTGTAAAACAAATAAAAATGTAGGACAATAATTACAACTAATTCCATTGAAATAAAGTTCAAGTAAAATGTTGCTCAAGCACAAATAACAATGCACACATAAAAAGAAAGTTTGGGAGGTTGGAAAAGGAGTCTCTCTCGATCTCTCTCTCTCTCACACACACACACACACACACACACACACACACACACACACACACACACACACACACACACACACACACACACACACACACACACACACACACACACACACACACACACACACACACACACAGGCATTTCCAGTTACTTTACATTCAGTATAAAATCACAGACACACATATACATAGGCTACATCTGATTACAAAGTCTCATCTGTACAGGACGGTAACATAATAACAGGCACACATAAATAAACCTATGACAAAGTCTCATCTGTACAGAACAGTATGATAAAATAATCGATGGCAAAAACATGTCACTGTAAATGTCTCCGTTGTGGGACGAATAAATGATTAATTAAATCATCTACACATGTAATCTCACTTTTACACACCAAAATAACGTTAACACAGAGTAAACGTTTGCTAATGGAGTCTATTTTGTCCCAAGAAAAAGTTCATGACTATTGATAACAAATATATATCAATAAACCTATTGTTCATTTTCGCGGTATTCCCCACACATTGCCAGTACACTATTACTGTAATATTTACACTTACCCATGTCCAAATGGATCCCTGTTGTTGTCTTTGTGTTCTTCTTCTTCAGAAGAGTTGAAGACTTCAGGTTCTGAACTTCTGAGGCTCTATCTTCACTGCTGCTAGCGAAAAAAATCTTGAGTGAAGTCGGCAACTGTAACGTTTTTTTTTTAGCCATTTTCTCTGTCTCTCTCTCTCTTCACACAGACGTAAACTGATGGGAGACACGTGGTTTATGTTTTTTGGTGGGTAGGTGGGTAGGTCCTTAGTGATTTCTCGATGTCCATTGGTCATTTCAAACCATGATGGCTGCCGGCCGAGATTTCCTTGACGGACACACGAATCCACCAATCCCACACAGTGTAAAGTCAAGCTGCTTTGAGCGGCGAATATTGGCTGCTGTGCCCCATGGATGGAAATAAGAACTGGATACAGCGTGGGAGGCGGGGCCTCATTCATTCCTATGAGAGTTGCTCATTAGCGCATGATGACAAAATGGCCCAACTTTTGGAGAAGGGTCTAGCTGCGGCCGCGGCCAGTACACGGCGGTACACGATGGTACACGACACTACGGTGGCTGAGAAGGGTCTAGCTGCGGCCGCGGACAGTGGAGGTTGAACCAAGCCCCCAGGAGTGCGCCGGAGTCTTGTGGCCAAACGGCGGTACTACACTTCCTTTGTGGTCTCTAACTCGTTGGATAATTTTTTAGCTGGACCATATTGAACTTTTGAGAGAGTGAAACGTCACAGTTTACCCGGCATGCCTGAGAAGTACCCGTATGTGCACTCATAGAGCATGCGCAACTTTAACCACGGCGCCCAAAAGGCTCGTTCACATTAAGCACGTGAATTTGCGTACACGTAACAGCACTGCGCGTTCATGACGGCATGGAACTGGATTTATATTAACGAGGCGGCAGTTAGCAGCTAGCGGCTAGCTAGTACATTTTGGTATGTACTTTTATATTACGCTGACATCAGGATCTAGTGATATCCAAGCAACAGAGCTTCATTTAGCATGATATTTGTGTGGGTGTACATGAAACCACTTGGTAATATATAAAAATGTATATGTTGAAGCCTGTTATGATCAATTGTGAGTTAAAACTTTATCTAAAAAGTAAAGCTGATGATGGATTACTGTGGTGGAGTTAAAATAACAATAGCCTATTTCTTTTTGAAATGTGATGGAGTAGAAGGATAGTAACTGTGATTATTCATGTTAAGTAGCCCACAAGTAACTAAAACAATTGCAAGTGCAATACGAAGCTACAGGAACGTTAATCTACGTCAGTAATATTAAGTTTATTTAATACAACATTTACGGTACAATATTTACATCATACAGCCCATGTAGTATAATATTTTACAAATTATGAATTACAGCAAACATGTGCAATATATCCATTATTTCAGCTCCGTGGGATGGCAGTAAGGCGATATGGGTCCGTTCTTATTGTGCATCCATGGGTAAAGATAAACGCATGTAGTGCTGAACACGTAACATGAACGTGCCGGGCGGCGCGGTCCCGTGGGTTAGATGCGCGTTCATAATGCAGAGGGAAATAACTCTCAGAATAACGTTATTAGCACATTTTTACAACTTGAGGAACGAATGTTTTTAATAAGGGCTATACAAACGTTCATACTGGGTAGTTTATTTAGATTAAAAAAAATTATCCAACGAGTTACAGACCACTCTTTCCCAATGTAAGTCAATGGGAAAAAGTGTTTCCGGGCCCAGCAACCAAAAGGAAGTGTAGTACCGCCGTTTGACCAGCACGAATATTCTCATCAGACTCCGGCACACTTCCTGGGGGCTTGCTGTGCCCTGGTTACAGTATCACAGGAGATACCGCTGGAAAGCTACCCTTCCAGCGATTCCGCGGAAAATTATGCGCACCTGACACCGACTCACTAACCACTTCTAGTACTTGTCCTTGCATAGTAACAATATCCAAAGCAGTCTCTGGAGTCTTTTTTGCTTTTGAAAAAAGCATTACCTTGGTTTTCTCAAAATGTAAAAGAAGTGGGGGGGCCAAAAAGTGCGTGTGTATGTGACATACTTGCCAACCCTCCCGATGTTCGCGGGACACTCCCGATTTCATTGCCCTCTCCCGGTTTCCTCCCGAGGTCATATTTCTCCTGCATTTCTCCCGATTTCTGACTAAATCTGATTTGTGAGTCACGACCTGGCTGTTTCATTCTAACATAACGCTCCAAATGTTACTGATTCCACTCAGACTTCAATACAGCTACACCATTGTTTGGTTTCCATGGTAACGCGTCTCTTTAGTAGCGAGCACAACTGAAAGTCTGAGAGGGTGTTCAGCATGGGGAGAAAGATAGTCACAGAAAACAGAACAAGAATGGACAACTCTACCCTCTGCTCAATACTTTCCTGTAAATTAAACTATACAGGTCCAGCCAACACATATGACAGCGCAGTTGCTCCATCATTCCATCTCTCCTTTTTTCCTGCTCAATACGCTCTGGTTTGACAAGCTGAATGTTGACTGGTGTATGACTGAAATAAGCACACTTTTTTGAACACACTCTCTGTGAAAAGTTCCAGTTATTAACTATTTACAAAGCTGAGAAAAAGGCCTTCAATGTTTCCTCTTCTCTGGAATCCATTGATCTGATTGATTATCAGCGGAGCAAATGATCAAAGTAGTATGGAGGGAAGATATTTTCGTTTGGATTACTGGTCTGGGGGAAGCTCACGAGTGTGAGTGTGTGTGTGTGTGTATTTTTGCATTTGTGTGTATTGTGTTTGTTTCCCGGGGAAAACACTAACGAGAAACACCGGCTGTTGTTATGCCTGCTGTGACGTTAAGTTACTCCGCTCTCCGCTTGTAATTATGCCGTTACAAGCTTCAAAGTTGTATTTATCATCTGAATTTGCCGAAACACGTTTAATATTCTGAAATCCAAGACTTTGTTTGTTTTAAATCAGATGAAAACAAACTGTTATCTATGATTACTATACGTCTTACATTCATAATGTCAGCATAGGGAGGCGAAGCGGCGCTGTGGAACAGCAGAGTGGCGAGTGAGAGCTGTCATCTTCCCTTTACAAGCTTCAAAAATGCCTGTAGCTACTGAGATTGAATATAACAATCAAAAATAACAATATAAACAGCTAGATCAGATTTTTAGATGCGACTTTAGAGTAGAGGGGAATTATGGAAACGGGATGTGTACAGTGTTCCACGGCATCCGCCGCTGCGAAAATGTGGGGCAGGGCTATAAAGTGGCCCCCCTGCTTCCGGCGCCCTTGGTTGTTGCTAATGTTTAAGGGAATCTTGACGATTTTCTCTGAATATGTTTGAAGTCAAGAGGAAAAAACTTCATAGGCACTACCTTCTGGTTGTAAAATATCAGTATTAATTTACTTTTAGTAATGTGGTGTTACATAAAACTGTCCTTTAGATCTTTGAATCTTTTATAGATTCTGTGACTTTCTCTGTACAATTAGAAATGGCTATAGGAGAAATGCCAAGGATCTCTATAGGTGGCCATGGAAACATCATATGTAAACATATATACACAGACATGTCTTTGTGTGTGTATATATGTTTGGGTTTCTGTGTTTACATTTTCTTGTCCGCTGATCTACTTTACATTTGCTGTGTGGGTTGTTGAGGTTAGCTCCTGCGCAAACAACACAAACTGATATTGCTGCTTTTTTTATTTACCTTGGCACAATGTTTGTATGCAAAGATGGAGAGAGAGAGAGAAACCTCCACTGCATATGTTTAAAATACATCTCTTTTATAGTTAACATCACGGCTGTCCTTGTCATAATTGTTATTCTGTTGACCGCTCATTGTGTTCATGAATCGATACACATTTTGTATATCTAGATCTGCGTTGGATCCATGGCTCATTTTTAGCAAAGCAAACTCATTCTGGTTTGTTCCAGAGCATATTTTTTCTTTGCAGCACTAGGGAACTTTGGCAAATTAAAATGCATTTCCTCCCTGAATCTTACGATCACAACACAGGCAAAGTGTCTAAGGTTTTTAAATGGTTCCAGGCCCCTGGAAATGTTCCCACAGTGGAAACAGACTAACTGTGATACAATCAAGTAAGGATGCAGAGCAATAGCAATTAAAACTGCGGTCACAGACGTGCACGCAGTTGTGGGCGGGCCTTTGCGTCCGAGCGCCTGTAGGGGAGGGTCGCCGGTCGTCCCGGCGTCAAGCAGATGCGCGCGTGTCCTCCGAAATGAGCCGTTCTTAATTTCTCAAACGTGCGCGTCCCGGACTCCCAGGTCTTCCGGCAGCAACCGGGAAACGTATGTGGGCTCGCCGCCTCGAAGGAAAACACATTTCTGTAAAGGCTCGTCGACGATCGATTATCGCGGAGGCTGTCTGGAGGAGCCTTAACCTGTTAAACCCCAAGCCTGTTTTTCAGGTTTCAGGCTCGAAAATGACATTCCCAGAACAAATTACCATAACTTCACTTCTAAAAGGTTTATATGAATAATTGTTTTATCAAAGCAAGGTTACATCTGTGAGTTGGATGTAGAAGTGTCAGAATCAATATAGATTGTTCTGTGTCATAGTAAATTCAGATGGAACATAGCAAAAAAATGTAAATTCCTGTCTCCCCCTAAAGAAAACCCATTACTTATAGTGAAGACCAACCTTGAATGATGGGTTAGTAGCCTAAAAGCTTTAGGAATCCAAAGTATAACATAATAAGTACCCTGTATCAAGATTTAGGCAAAACAAGTGACATTTGACCTTTTTAGAGAGGTTTATGACAATAAAGTCCAGGCGGAATAAGCTTTGGGCACATTTGGGCACATTTGACCTTTTTCAGGTACCAGACTATAAAAATCATTGTATTACATTGAATAATCACTATAGGTATTCATTCCACCCAAAACAACAACAACAAATATATATTTTTTTTAAATATTCTTTTTTTTATATATTTTTGTATGTGTGAGTGTGTGTACTAGGTGTGTGTAAGTGTAGGTGTGTGTATGTGTAGGTGTAGTTGTGTGGGTATGTGTAGGTGTGTGTAGCTGTGTGTGGATGTGTGTATGTAACTGTACCAACGCACTATACAATAAACTACACTGTAGGTCATTGTGTGTAAGTGTACTTGCACAATAAAAAAAAACGGAAACATAAGTGACATTTGACTCCAACTGGGGCAGATTTATTTCAAACATTTTACCAACACACTATAGGCATGTAAAAACAAACATTTTACCAATGTACTATACAATAAAATCACACTAGGTATATAAAAACAACAAGTCATTTTTTTTATATAAACACTCGCAAAACGTTATACCTACCTGAACTTTATACCTATCTGAATGTTCCAGTATTTAGGTCGTGCCACTCCCTGAAACAGTTCTTTTTGACGAAGCACAGAGGGACCTGGCACTTCCTCCAGTACACAGGTGTCTTCACCCTTTTGAGTCCAGCATCTAGGCACCTCCTGCAGTTCTTCCTGACCTTGGTGGCATCTTCCCCATAATACTCGGGCATGCATGTGAGTGGTGGAGGAGGGGGTGGTGGAGGTGCAGGGCCTTCAGCAGGGCCTTCAGCAAACTCCAACAATTCTGCAGCAAGCTGCTCCCTGAAAGTCTTCTGGGTGTGAGGCTTTGTCCTGCTGGGGTCACACCCCATCTAACAAATGTGGAAAAACAAAGAGATTTGATTAATTCACTGGCTTATACTTATAGGATAATATTGGACTATAAATGAATAATATGACACCAAATAAATAAGTTGGGTTTACTGGCAGGCCGCAAACCACTTCACGGCGTATACTGCCGCCCAAAGTCCCCGGCCGGAAGTCCCCCGGAGTTGGGGACTGGCTTCAGTAGAAGCTGCTGGGAGTCCCAGCAGCTTCTACTGAAGCCTTCCGAGTAAATCGCCAGAACGCCGACACCTCCTCATCTCCACCGCTCCCATGTTTTATTTTGTGTTGCCATAAGTTAGTCTCTCTGCGTTTAGAGAGGTTTAGAAAAATAAAGTCCACCTCATCTCTGGGTAATTTGGGAACCATCAGTTCCATTTGAACGTTTTCACCGTAAAAATCATTGTATTACTTTGAATTATCACTATAGGTATTCATTCCATCCAAATACAACTGTTGTGAAAAAATAAAAATAAAACATACCCGGTTATCCGAAATCGCGTCATTTTCAGGAAACAACGTCTAAGGAAGCTTAATATTTAATAAACTATGAATATTTTATATCCATAGAACGGGAAAAAAAACTAATTTAACTGATCTTTTTCATTTATTTTTTCACAAAAAAACACACAATGCTAACAGTGAGCCTCTGAATTAGCCCCGAGCGAAAAATGCTAACCTATTACTGCACCGAAAATCACTCCTAGCTCCCTTATTACTTATCCTAGCTCCACATCCAACACATTGTTTATGACCGCAAGGAGACACAGAATCTAACGGTGCCCACCTCAACACTAAAAGATACAAACTAGCGAGGTTACCAACAAAAACGTACATCAAAACAAGTGGCGCTAGGTATTAGCATTAGCACTGCACACACCCACCGCGTGTTCCAATGAAAAGCATACATATATATAAATAAAGTATAAAGTATAGGTCAACACATTTCAGTATAACACACCAATTGCGATATTACTCACGTTTGACACCGTGGAGCAGGGTTTCTATGTACCGAGAAGTGGGTAGTTTAATGAGTCTGTTGACGACAAAACCTTCGCGCACACAGACAGCCAAGGCAAGCTACCTGAATTAAGTCTCTCCCTAAACCGGCAATACCGGAAATGTGACATCCGGTTTGTCCTTCACAATAAAGTTTTTCAAAATAAAGGTACATTTAATATTGACGTATCAAATTGATTCAAATGTCTTACACAACACATGTATCGAGACAATAAATGAACTGTTTATATAGTCGATCAACACTGTGTATGTTACTCATTACAGGATAGTCACATGGCACTAAATCAGACCGGCTGTTCTCCTCTGTTTACATCCTGCTGGTTTAAATTATGTGTTCTATAGGCTCTGTGCACAAGATTGAGTTGAGTAGTGAGCCATTCGTTTCTTTTTCATGGTGAGATGTCTGCTGAGAGGTCCTTGTATACCTCGCTGACTTTGAGGACATCTGGGTCTGGCAGCTCCCCCCGCACGGCCTTGTAACGTGTACTCCTTTGAACACAGAGCTACATACAATTACTTAGGACAATATATATTACCTTACACCGTCAGCAACTGTAAACTGCTTTGGCATAGTGGAAATGAACACCATGTCACTCACTCTGCCTGGTTTCACACACTATTAATTATACAAAATAATTGTCAATTTAATTGAAAAGGTCGTTGATGCAATATACTAAATCAGCTCTTGGCACAAAGGAAATACTCATTAAATCATGGATTGGCTGTGAACACATACTGTTCTATTGTATTGCATAGAAAGATGTGTTACTGTTCTGCTTGTAGTGGAAATACTGTTTGTAGTTGTAGATAGAAAAACAAAGATGGAAAACATTTCACCATACATTGTTTAGGAGTTTTATATGTATTGGGTGTTTATGGTTAATGTGGGAAATTAATAAGCAGAGCTGTTTCTGGTAAATTTGTGTGCCATCATAATAGTAATGTGTATACAGCGTTTTGTGAATATCTGGGAAAATATGCGAGTAGTTTGGAGTCATTTGAGACTGGTACAGAAATGGTACATTCTCCGTTACGTTCGCCCCGATTGAGCTAGCAACTATTTTATTCACAATTTAACATCATATTGGATATGGGCTTAACTTGTCCTGGACTGGAATTTTTCCAATCTTTTCCCGAGGAGGTGTTTGCGAAAAAGCGCTTAAAATGCATGAATAACACCGATAATTCAAAATGGCCGACTTTCTGGGGGGCGGGGCTAATGGAAGCTATTTTGAAATATGTCCGCAATTCCATCAGTAATGTCTGTGGCAAGATTGGGGTAGTTTGGAGAAACTATATGTGACTATCGCACAATAGGGGGCGCTACTGAGCTGGTGTACAAAATGTACATTTTTTTTGTACAGTCTGGAAAAAGACGTGGGTTGTGACGTGTGTTCCAAGTTTTGCGTCCAAAAGTCATTTTAGCGATTTTGTGGCATTTAAATCGTCAAAATTGGTACATGTTCAGTTAGTTTACGAGCTCCCCATTTGAGCAGTCGACTATTCATTCGCAATTTAGCATCACATTGGATATGGGCTGATCTTGTCCTGGTTTGAAATTTACCGATCATTTTCCTAGGAGAAGTATGCGAAAATGCGCTTAAAATGGACATATTTCAAAATGGCCGACTTCATGGGGGGCGGAGATAATGGAAGCCATTTTGAAATATGTCCGCATTTCCATGAGGAATCTCTGTGCCAAGTTGTGGGTAGTTCGAAGAAACTATATTTGACTACCGCACAATAGGGGGCGCTACTGAGCCATATTTGCTAAAATGTCCGATTTTTTTCTACAGTCTGGAGAAGGTTGTGGGCTGTGACATGCGTTCCGAATTTAAAGGCCGTAACTCATTTTTTCCCCTACTTATGGCTCGGTACATTTTTTAACCCTTCGATTTCGAGAAAAAACTGAATAGGACACGCCCACATTTTTCATTGGTTGCGACCCTTTAAATCTCAGTTTATACTCACCCTGCCAGTATGTCTATGACAATATATATTTTTTTAGTCCATCGGTTCTTGAGATATAAATTAGTTGTGTTTTTGGCGCCCCCTATTGTCCGAAATGAACATTGTTTGTTGTGCCTATTCCCCAAGGCACACTGAACCTATCCACCGAAATCTGTGATATTTGGATATATTTTGGATGAATTGTGAGCATTTATGTGTAGGCCACACCCTTTTGCTAATACGTTTTGATTGATGTCGGCCACATTTTTCCACACCTCGTGCTCATTTTGTACGGTAATGTGTCTGCCCCTCCATTGATGTTTTGCACTAAGTTTGGTTTGGAAAATCAAGAAATTGGGATTTAAGTTAATATTTCAATGTTTTTCACATTATGCTAATTAAAAAAAAATCAAAGTAGGCGGAGCTTCGGGATATGAGAGGATAATATGTAGAGCTGCTCCACCTGGATAAGTGTGCACAATTTCAGGTCCGTCAGACTTACGCTGCGACTTTGTAAATGTGTCTAAACACTGAATTTACACAGGTGGCGCTAGAGAGCAAGTTGAAAAATGTTCACCTATCGAATCCAGAATGTTAACATTTTCACCGGTCCTGGCGGCGTTGCCAAATATCGCTACATGAATAGTGTCGTAACCCCCTCAAAAACAGGTCGAAAGTGCAGAACCGGTAAAAGAAGAATAATAATACTGATGATTTCAATAGGTCTTTGCACTACGTGCTCAGGCCCTAATTATACTGTATTAGCATGTTGAATTGTGGAACCTACGGACTATCTTAACTTGTCAACGGACAATCTTAACTTGTCAACGGACATTGCATTTCCAAGTTTAAGGAAAGCAATGAGATGGAGACCAGACATGCAATAAAACAATTTGCTGACAAAAGACCTGTAAGTAACAGCTACTAGGTAAAACAAGCTAACAATTATTTAATGTGTGTAAATTCAGAATGCAGTGAACTTGAAAAGCTGCATGATTGCATCAAAAGTGACCAGATCCCAAGTGGAAAGCTCTCTAAGTTCCAACCTGGCATTAACTCCACATCACTAATCTATCTGGATAATACAATAGAAAATATTGATATTTGAAAATAGATTTTCTGTGTATGGTAAGAAACATTGCTATTGATTAACTGCATTTCCTATTTTCTCGAGTGAAAGAATAATGCTCTGCAATCCCAAAAACATGTATTGTAATTTATATCCCCTTATGGATTATGTGTCCCCCTTCTCGATCTTATATGTCGCATTTAGCCAATGTGGCGTCCCGGTATTGATTCACACTGCTTTGACCCTTTTCAGCCATGATGATGAATGTCATAACTGAGGAGGATTACACCAATCAACTTTAAGTTTGTAAATGAAAAAATGATTGTCTGCATCATTGGTTGATGTCACAGCTGCCTTAGCCATACATCAGAGTTCACCCAACTCCTGTGTGTTATCTTATTACCCAGATGTGTTTTGCTTTGGTTGCAGCCAGTCAGTGCTTCTCTCAGCTTGTTATTTGTGCCTCGTTGTTCCTCTGTCCATTAGTCAGACACCCTGAGATCGATCAGTGACAGGTGATACGTGTCATCAGTAATTGAAGTCCCTTCAGCACCTAGACTGAGAAAAAGGTTATTTCTGGATCTTGTGTGCCATAACAATGGCAAATACAAAAATGTGCTCCTCAGCCAGAATGCTTGATATATAGCTAGGCAGTTTGTATTGCCTCTTGAGTGTTAGTGTTTATCTGTTTCCAGTACCTCCTTTTAGTTATGGTTGTGTTACAGGACCTGTCTTTCTTTCTGTCTGTACTACCAATTTACCCATGAGTCGTATAGTGCTGAATGAAGGTCTCTAACTGAATATAGAGCACAGCAGAGCAATTCACTGCCGATCCAATCTTTCAGGCAACAGCTTTTACTGGTTACTTGTATTGTTATATATACTAGTTCTGTCCAGGTATAGTCCGAGTCATTAAAATCACATAGATGTTCTCAGAAGGTGCTAAGGAGGAGCATATGGCACACTGTGTGTGTGTGTGTGTGTGTGTGTGTGTGTGTGTGTGTGTGTGTGTGTGTGTGTGTGTGTGTGTGTGTGTGTGTGTGTGTTTGTGTGTGTGTGTGTGTGTGTGTGGGGGGGGGGGGGGGGGAAGTGAGTGAGTGAATTAGAAGCACCAGAGGTTTATAGTCAGCTGTTAGTGTATTCTAGAACCCTGAAGGCAGGAGAGACTGAAACGAGTCAAGGGAAACTTATAAAAGTTAACAGCATTTAATTACACAAAAGATGCGGTGTACAAAATGAAATATGCGAGTGGAGGCGCTCTCCTCATCCGACCGGTCAGTCCAGGTCCGCAGGTAGAAGAGGTTAATTATTGGCTTGCTCTTCCTGTTGTCATCTGAGGTCTTGTCCTATTGGCCGGCATCGTCGGGGGGTGGGTCCAATGCAATTCCTACCTTTTTCTGTTATAATTCAATCATTCTGGTGTCTGTGGTTATTTAAACATACCCTAATAAACGTTATTCAGCGGTAATAAATGAGTGCTAAACCCAGTGTGCTCAGTATACAACATCAGATGTCATTTCACCTTTGATTCACAGTTTGAAAATGTAGCATTTCGCCGCATGCTAATGCTAACCGGAAGTGAATAATTTTCAGAATAAAAGTATTAAGTTAATAGTTAGTGTGAACTTCCCGTTCCTGATTTAAATTAAATAGTGTATTTAATTCAAATTACGCCATATCAACATTGATTTTAATTTCTAACAATCCCTCCTTACATACCCTTTAAGGTATGTAAATAATATTGAAATCAATGAGTTCTTCATCCGAACATTGCATGGTACAATGTACATGGTTTCATAAAAGTAAAAAAATACAAATAAGAATACATATTCATCATAAATATGAAGTTTTTCATTTGTGCATAACTTCTAGCTTAAACCTTTAATGTCACTTCTTAAAATATCAGCAATTAGCTTGGTATGGAAAACGTCTAACTGCCTCCTTTCACATCATAAATCATCTTCATACTGTATCTGGTGTAAAGGCACTTGTTCTTTTACAAAGTATAAGAAGGATTAAACTATCTGAAAATAGCTAAATATTACTCTTTATTTACTTTTACTGTGTCTCTGGTGTAATTTATGAATCTCTGCTGGTTCTAGTAGATATAGTTCTCCCCATCCACATTCTTGTTGGTTGTGGGACAGAGGAATAATAATTCAGAACCTGCTGATATTTGAATCGTACTACTTGGCATATGTTACAAAAAAAAACATCTTCATGGTGAACTAAATAAAATCCTTGTAATCTTTCTCAAATCTAAATATAACAATGAACTATTCCTGTTTGTGGTAAATACACACACTAACGTTATGCAATATACTTTCATTATGGATTCAAAAACAACTAAAGTCATGATCCTGTCAGAATGAATGATTTCCTGAGTGTATCTGTCCTGTAAGGTACGTCATTGGATCGTGTGCAGAAATCCCATCGATTGCACCTGGTGATACTGCTTCTACCTGTCTATTATCAAGCTGAAAAATGAAGACAGAATTCCCACATACTGTCATCAAATGTCTTTCTATTATTAATTTAAGTTAAATGTTTATCCCCATAATGACGTAAACCATAAATTCTATGGCTTTTACTTCTAATTCTTTACCAGGCTAGTTACAAGATGTTGTCTAAATTAAATTCGGTCTCATTACATTACTATGTTTTAGCTTAACTGTAATATGTTCTTTCTACATTTCAAACCTCAGTTACTCTAATGTCTGTTAAAATATTCCAAAATTGTTTCATTATCACAGGTCAACTTCTTCGGTATTCTATTCTGGAATTACATCTCTCACAGTAGCCCCTTGGCCACTGCTTCTGCATCTGTGTTACCTGTTATAATTCAATCAATATTTAGAAACATGTCAACATTCATCAAACAGTATCTTATCCCCAGATATGGAGCAGGTTAATTATAAAACTATCATTCAATGCTCAGTTTGAACATCTGGGTTGGGGCGGAAGGTTTCTGTCAATCCTTAAAAGAAAAATTGAAATTGTGAATTTTACAGCCATGTTGACATTATACATTATTCACACTCCCCCCTTTTTACACATTTACTCATGTGTAACAAAACCCTGAAATGGGGAGGGGGAAAAAAACTGTCAGGTAAATATTGGTTAGCGACATAACAAACATTATTTACAATTTTACATCCATTATCATTATTTCCACAGTAAACACTTCAGTGAAAAGAAGTGTTTCTCTCCGTCCTTCAGGCCCAAAAGAAACAGAATCTTCAGATTTTAGTTTGAGTTTTACATTTGCAAACCGCCAACTCCTGTGGGAGTAAAATATCATCAAGTAGATTAGAAACGGGTAATAATATGTTAGTCCAAAAACATGCTTGGTTAGTTATTGTTTTAGAATCATGCAGTTACACTGATCACATGCCGGCATTCATTCACACTCAGGTTGTCACGTCAGGTTTGGTCAGGTACACCCCAGGGTCAGTCATGGACAGTGCTTTTGTCACACTGTCAGTCAGGGTCAAAGGTAATTTGGTCTCGGTATTTTCGCCATGTTGTGCTCTGCAGAGTCTTTTCAGAGGTATTTCAGCATATGCGGGTACCCTTTATCTACAAAAATATATCATATGCGGAGCGCCATTCCTTATTCATTCACAATTTCAACTATGATTTTCAAGATGGTTCTAACTTTTCATTGGGACTTCTGCCTCCCACCTTTCCTGAAACTTGGTACAAAACTCACTTCCTTATAGTACTACTACTGCAATTTATTTACACCTAAGTAGTATTAAAATGTCTAATAGATCTATTTCAGAAACTTGTGGATTTTTACATTTACCCAATCACCTGATCCAACAGAAATATTCGTCATGGCCCTGGCATATGCTTCCGCCTCAATTTTTCTAATATCTAACACTGGTTCTCCTCTGTATTGTGAGGTGCTACCTTGTGGTGGATATTGCTGAGTGGGGCAATCTCTGGCCAGATGTCGACAATCTCCACATATGAAGCAGCCATCATCCCTTCTTCCTCTTGATCGTTGCTTTCCTCTCCATTGTCCCTTTTGTTGATGCTGTATGGGAGTGTATACCTGTGCTTGCGGCTGTACTTGGGTAGGAAGATACACAGGTATTTTCTGTTGAAGATACTGTGGTGCTTGTGGCTGTACCTGCGTAGGAAGATACACAGGTGTCTGCTGAACCTGGTTTTGTGGACATACACTTCCTCCTCCGCTTTGTTGAACTGTTGGAGGTGTCCGCCCTGCCTTCTCTGCTAGTATGACCATCTGCTTTGTCGATTTCTTGTTTTTATTAGCTTTAGCATCTTTCTCAGCTACTTGTATCTTCAAAAGTCTTAGTTGTAGTGCTTTAATTTCTTCGTCATTTTCCCACTTTGTTGCCTGGTATTTCATATAGTGGTGAATGAGATGTAGTCTGCATTCTTCAATGGGTTTAGCGACTAATCCCACCACGTCTCCCAGGCGTGCCTGCACTGATCGGGGAAGGGCTTTAATGACAGCGTTCTTCCACAACATTACAACAGCCGGAGAAACGTCATGCCGTTCTCCAGTGTAGTCCTCCCACACTCCTTCACATCTCTTCAAGAAGGCATGCATGTCTTCCCCCGGTTCTTTTCTCAGGCTGTTGAGGGCATATAAACTGCGTGTTGTCGGGTAGATGTGACGAATAGCAGCCCAATAATTCGACCTGATATTGTTGAATGAAGTTTCATCTTGGTCGTGCGTGCAATTGGCCTCGGAATCTACTGCTCTTGCCTCTAGTCTTCCTTCTATCCGTCCAAGCAGGGCTCTCATGTCTCCCAAGCACAGGTGGTCTTGGACAGTGTACTTCTCCAGATCATTCACCCACTTCTGACCTCCTTTCGTGAGTGGAGGTAGCTTTGACACTAATGCTTCCATGTCCCTGTGAGTCCATGATTGGTATTGAAATCCTCCTCTTCCAGCCGCTATCAATGGCATGGAGGTATGTGCACCGGTCTTGGTTCTTTTAGTTGTCTTGGTTCTTCTAGTTTTGGGGCATGTCTCAGGGTAATGTTGCTCGTTTTTGTCGCTACTATTATTCTCAGGAGGAGAGGCAAAACTGCGTTGTTGCTGTGACTGTTCATGGTATGGGGAGAGTCTAAGGGTAAGGACTCATTCCCTACTTGGAGTGGACAGTCCATCGGTTTCCTGCTGAGAACCATGGCCTCAGATTTGGAGGTGCTGATCTTCATCCCAGCCGCTTCACACTCGGTTGCGAACCGATCCAGTGAGTGCTGAAGGTCGCAGACCGATGACGCCATTAGAACCACATAATCTGCAAAAAGCAGTGGTGCAATCCTTAGTCCACCGAACTGCAGACCCCCTCCCCCATGACTACGCCTCAAAATCCGATCCATGTATATTACAAACAGGATTGGTGACAAAGCACAGCCCCCCCGGGGCTTTGCCACTGTGGAGTTGTTTGACGACCTCAGTGACCTCCCCCCGGGAGATTGGTGTTGATCCCCCGTCATACTCCAGCTCTGCCTCTAACATAGAGGGCGGAGTTGTCAGGTTCAGGAGTTCCTCAAAGTGTTCCTTCCAAGGCCCTAACACTCCATCAGTTGAGGTCAACAACGTCCCATCCTTACTGTACACAGCTTGGATGGTTCCCTGCTTCCCCCTCCTGAGATGTCGGACAGTTTTCCAGAACAACTTTGGTGCCACCCGAAAGTCCTTCTCCATGTCTTCTCCAAACTTCTCCCACACCCGCTGCTTTGCCTCGGCCACGGATGAGGCTGCTGCCCTTCGGGCCTGTCGGTACCTTGATAACAAATCCCTGAAGGCCTCCTTCTTCAGTCTGACGGCTTCCCTGACCACCGGTGTCCACCAGGAGGTTCGAGGGTTACCGCCACTTGAGGCACCTAGGACCTTGAGACCACAGCTCCCTGCCGCGGCTTCCGCAATAGAGGCGTTGAACACCGACCACTCTGGTTCAATGTCCCCAACCTCCACAGGAATGCCCGAAAAGCTCCGCCGGAGGTGTGAGTTGAAGGCCTCCTGAACTTGGGCCTCCTCCAGACGTTCCCAGTTCACCCGAACTACACGTTTGGGCTTACCAGGTCTATCCAGAGGCTTCCCCCGCCACTCGACCCAACTCACCAGCAGATGGTGATCAGTTGACAACTCCGCCCCTCTCTTTACCCGAGTGTCCAAGACATATGGCCTCAGGTCCGATGATACGATAACGAAATCGATCATGGACCTTCTGCCTGGGGTGCTCTGGTACCACGTACACTTATGAGCATCCTTATGTTCGAACATGGTGTTTGTTTATTTGGCATTCTTTTTCTTTATAGTAGTCAGACCTTTAGTGGAATAACAACAAATGTAATTATCTAAGAGTTATTCCTCTAAAACATCCCGCCACGTATCTACGCTCACAATCTGCAACCTGAAAAGATTGTTAGGTTACATAACAGTTTAATTTGTCATTTGATATGTGAAATGACATTATTGGCAACATTTGGATATTCCTTAATCCCTTTAACTGTAGCAAGGTTTTTAAAAGTGCTGTAAGACCTGCCAAAATGTTTAATAGTCACACGTAATGTCAATTATTAAAACAATTACCTTTTAGACACATTTGGCAGCCGCTGATGTGAATTTTAGGCTGTGACACACAATTCATGTATTACACAATACATTATTACTCATTGTGTTCTTATGAAAACACATTTATACTTAATATAACGTGTAAAGGAAAAACGAGGGGTTACGTATGGTAACCCTTGTTATATAAACACAGGCGGAGCCCTCTACTGGACTCTATGGGTACTACCTTATCATGCGAGCATTCACCTACTGAGAATTCTATAGATGTAGCCGGCCCCGGTGCGGGCCTACCTGAATGCGTGCACAAGCCCACCGTATATAAGGCGGCCACGCCTCCCGTTCGCGTCATCCTACACTAGTGATGGGAATTCTGGCTCTTTCGGCCCCCAAACGGCTCTTCAGTTTACCACATATTATACCTTTTATAATTAAATCAAATGTAGCCCTGTTTTGACTAATGAATGATTTATATGTGTACACATATATCACTTCAATTATTTAATACATCCTTTGTACTGAAGTATTCAAAAGTAAAAATGACATGTTTAATATAAATGATTTGCTGTGGCCAAATGTTTTCATTGCATTTACAGACCCTTGTAACTCTCTGATACCACCCAATGAATGCACTGACTTGCTTGTAGAACCACGCTACACACAGCATATATCAACACCTATAAACACTTAAACATAGACATTTAAAAAAAGGGGCTACTGTATCGACATTTTAAAATTATTTAAAGAAAAGGCCCTGACAAAACAGCAGGGCTCTATTTCAGTATTAACTATATAAAAAAAGACAGCAACAGCTGACATCAAATCTTTGCTGAGCCTAAGGATAATCATAAATAAATAACATAGTGAAAATAAATATATTGCAATGCTCAAAACAGCAGCATCCAACCGTCTCTAATCATAAAAAAACATAATAAAAATAAATGTATTGCAATGCTCAAAACAGCAGCATCCAACAGTCTCTAATCCTTGGATATTACATGTCACTGCATGCATGCATGCACGGAGCAGCTGTAGCGCGGAGCTGTAGCGGCTCGTTCGCGACCGACACATCACTATCCTACACCTCTCTTCAGTGTTAGAAATTAAAATCAATGTTTTATGGCATGATTTAATTTGAGCATACCGTAAGCTTAAAAGCTGTTTTATTCTGAAAAACCGGCAGTTCTCGCACAATCTTAATGCCAAGCTTTTATTCTGAAAATCCTTCATCTCCGGTTAGCATTTAGCATGTGGCTAATATCACCATTCTAGAGATGTAAATGTAAATATGAATGTACACGGAGTGTTGCACACCAAAACCTACTGATTTTAACACTACATCTATAGACGTCGAGATATTATTATTGCTGAATATTAAATGAAGGTACAGTTTATTTTAATAAGTTTTGTTTAAAGACGTATGTAGATATGAGGACTTCCGGGGCTACCGTAAATGATAACTGCCGTAAAGTATTTCCAGTATTATTAAAGTAACGATTACAGCCGTTAAATTACAATACAAAAAGTCATGAAAGAGAATGAGGAGAAAAGGCGTGTTTAGTTATGTATTGAATGTACAATGTCTGAATCCTCTGTTATGTGCAATAACGGACATTGAAGACCAGAGGCGGGAGGTCCCCTACGTCACCATAGCCGACATTGAAGAGGAGGAGCCAAATGAGATGTATAGTCAGGTGACGGAGCTTTGTGGAGCCTTTTTTTCACGGCCGCGACTGCGAGATGAAGCTGCAGCTTCTCTCTTTCTCTCTCTGAACCATCTTCTGCCTGTAACATTACCGCGCCATTTTAATTAAAGTACCCATTTGAACCTTATGCCAGAGACTCCATTGGTCTAATTTATCCAAGCTTCTCTCCTGGGACGCGAGAATAACGAATACTCTAATATCAGCGAGCAGCAAAGGACAGACAGGACCCCTGAGTAGAGGGCTCCGCCTGTGTTTATATAACAATGGTTACCATTAGGGGTGTAACGGTATCCTTTTTTTTACGAGTGGGAAAAAAGTCTGTCATTCAGGGCAGTATCCACTTCACTATATATCATCCAGGGGGCGGTATTGCGCCTAAAAGCTGTTAAGCCGCCCTTAAACAACAAATGAAGAACAAGAAGAAACACAACAACAAAACAAACAAAATACAGGAAGAAGAAAAGTTAGTATGGCAATTTCAGATAACACACAGGAGCTAGAACAACCTGATCTCACCAGAATGCGACTCCACCACGACTTCTTAACACCACAATGCGTGGTGGAGTCACGAACTTTGTTACATTTACGTGTCGGCACCACGCAAACAACCTCAATGTAAAGTGAATGAGGCTCCTTTGTCGTGGTGCACACACGCATTTCTACAACGTCCCGCAGTGAGCTTTTATTCTATAAAACGTTTTTTTAAATCTACATTATAGCTTGTAGCAGTGTTGTAGTCAAGTCACCAATTCACGAGTCCAAGTCACCCTCGAGTCACCACTCTTCGAGTCCGAGTCCAAGTCCGAGTCACCAAGGGAGAGTCGTAGTCGAGTCCAAGTCCGAGTCACCCAAGGAGTGTCCAAGTCGAGTCCGAGTCCGAGTCATCATTACCTGTGTTCGAGTCCGAGTCCAATTCCGAGTCACATAAGAAGAGTCCAAGTCAAGTCCGAGTCACAAGTCTTCATGTATTGATCTTCGTGGATATATGTTTTGAAATGTAGCTGCTCCTCTACATTGCTGTTATACTGTCTATTGAACTGCTGTGAAGCGAGTTTGGCTACAATTCTTGTAATAGGTGCTATACAAATATAAAGCTTATTTCTAATATTAATATTATTAATATTATATATAAATAAACTATATTTAAAATGAGTTACCTTTTAGAGAAGTGATTATATGTGTATGCCAATATTTTCCTATGGTAAAGTTTTCGTTTTGCACTTTTATTTTGATAGTAATAAGATCGGGACTCTTATTTTGAAGGAACTTTTACGGGTTAAATCAGTTTACCGATAAAGATTTATCCCCAGAAAGCACATGGCTACTTAGCATGCAAAATGACATCATTCTGCATGTTAAGTATGTGCTTTCGTTATCGGCTGAATCTTTATTTATTGATTAGATCACGTTACTCTGATGATAGTGTTCAAGACAGCATATATGTCTGAACTCGATCCTTAGAGTAATGTGTTACGGAGCCTTCTCTTCTATATTGTTTCCACATAACGAGCATTTTGCGCTGCTCTTTTCCAATGTGGAAGCAGAATGTGTGAAAGCATACAGCATGATGCGGGGTATGTCTGTAGACATCTCTAGACTGGAATAGCGCGGCCCAGTACGTGAACTCGCCATACAGGATAGAGGACATCAGACTCCAGAGAAAATGTGCTCGAGTCCGAGTCCAAGTCGGAGCGTCAATGTACGAGTCGAGTCCGAGTCATCGTGGGGGGGGGAATTCACGAGTCCGAGTCCAAGTCATCCTGTGCGAGAATTCACGAGTCCAAGTCCGAGTCGCGTCAATCAGTGCGCGAGTCCGAGTCGAGTCACGAGTCCCGAAAATCGGCACTCAAGTCCGGGACTCGAGTCCGAGTCCGGGACTCGAGTACTCCATCTCTGGCTTGTAGTAACTCACGGGAGGCTTCTTTTATTTTATTTGTATTCATAATAATTTTTATTTTTCGTCAGAATGTAAAAATTACATTAGTTACGAATTTGTGTTCTCAAAAAACAGTGCATTGTGTGTAATGCAACCGTGATTTGTATTAAATTAGTTAGTTTTTAAGGAAGGCCAGAGCTTCAGCTGTGTCAAATTGATTGTTACCTTTAGTTAACGTTATTTAAAAGATAATGATCATGTCCCCTGTATTGTATTACGAGCGTCCATTCCCATTGGATAACGGAGAATTGTACACCCGGAAGTAAGTATTCTCCTTACTGTCGATTGATTTTACAGTGATATCTGCCCTACTCATCGAGTAAAAAACACCAGATTATCCTTGTTAATTACACAACATTGATTGGTTTGAATTGTGTGCAATGCTTTTGTATTTTCCCCCTTCGATTCGGAGAAACAAATGTTTTTTCGGAGTTTTAGGATGGCCGAAGACACTACACTACCCAGAATCCTCAGCTATCGTTTGGGACTACACCTAGTGCTTAGCTTGACAAACCCGTGATCAGTCCTCAACCTCTGTGATTGGATGTTGGAGTGGCAGTGTGCGAAGTTTACACAGAGCGTCAAAAAGGACTTTGAAATGGAATGTAACCCATCGACGGCACACTATTCAAAACAGGAATCGAACGTGCCCCCCCCCCCCTTAGGTCACAGGCTCCTCCAACAGTGCTACGCAATAAAACAGATTGGCATACACAGAAAAAATAGTGAAATAGTGCAATAAGAGTCTACAAGTGATTGTAATATGATATATTAGATAAATAATTTCTAAGTAGCAGCCAGATGAATGTTATGGATGTTGTTTCTAAGTTCAGGTGTTTAATAATCGTATAGCCTGTGGGGTGAAGCTGTCTTTGTGTCTGGTGGTTTTAGTCCGGATGCTGCGGTACCGCCTGCCAGATGGCAGCAGACAGAACAGTTTGTGGCTGGGGTGATGGGGGTCTTTTATAATCCTGAGGGCTTTATTTAATGTTAACCTGGTATTTTTACTCCACTACATTTATTTTAGTTACTCTACAGATTTGGATTAATAATGTGAAATATAAACAACCCTTAAATCAGACTTTAGTTACACCTGAGTGAAATTCAGTGAAGGTGATTGTCAAGTGCCAACAATCAGGCGAGATATTTGATAGTTGGTGCTTGAGAAGACTAAATATTTATCTGCAGATCCGTTTAAAGCATATTCATTACACGTTATTCTCTAATAGTTAATTAAAGACTGTATATAATTGCTATTTTGCACATCCCTTTCAAGATTTCCTAAGGTTTATTGACATATCATATACACAATAGTGTAGTTATGCAATGAATGAAAAACTTGGGTCACAGGTTCCTCAACAGTGCATTACAAGACATCTATCAATATGTGTGTATACTTCCACCATTACACTGTCGTATTCTGCACATTTCTTATACTATCTACATACATAAGATTATAATGAATGTGTATAATATCAGTTAAAATAAGTGCTTCAACATAGTTAACATTGCAGGAAAGTTGATTGTCAAGTTCCAAAACAAATCATGCAATTTAGACTTTGTCAGGCTTAATATTTATCTGTAGATAGATACCCCCAAAGCTTTTTTCCTATTTAAAAGAAGATCTTAACCTAAAGTATTCTTTAATGTTTAAATAAAGCCTTATTAGTTAGCACATCCTCCTATCAGGCACTAAACCTTTTTGTTTGACATCAGCCATTATAGATAATATGGCCATCTGAGTGTGTGTGGTACGGTTTGTGGTTTGTTTTTAACTGTTTAATACAGTTAATTATTCAAAATGTCAGAGTTCCTTATTTTTAAACTGAAACTTGCACTACTGTTAAAAAATGAATAACAACAAACCTGGAATTATGCATTTGGGACTTTTTTTTGCTTTTTCTTGTTGTACTGAACCCGTACCGAACCGTGACCCCCAAACCGAGGTATGAACCGAACCGTGACTTCTGTGAACCGTTACACCCCTAGTTACCATACATAACCCCTCGTTATATCTCTCACAGGATGTATACATGCGCTGTCATCCCACAACAACACTGTTCCATCTCACTGTCTCTGACCGGCTTTCTGGTTAGCAGCTGCTGCGCCTCATTCACCTTTCCCTCAGTCGTAACCGTGGAGAAAAAATGTAGTAGAGCATATTAGATTAGGCTAACGTTAGCAAGCTGAATAGCGAACTCGATGAGGGATAATAATAATTGCAGGGGACAATCATTTCAGAGGAGCGTACCTATGTTAATATGTGTGTTACAGTCGCCATCCTGTGGTGTTCAGAGGATGAAGCACTCACTTGTAATTCAACCCAGTCTCACGGGATTTCGTGTTATAGTCACGAAATATAATCTATTGATTTGACACAGAGCGATTTTAAAAGCATTGTATTTATACTAGGGCTGTCAAGTTAACGCGTTAATAACAGGCACCGACTGGCCATCGGGAGGACCGGGAGGGTGTGTGGATGTGTGGCTCGAGCGAGCGAGAGAGAGACCTTACGTGCATTGTTGTTGTTAGCATCTGGTGCTAGCTAGCTGCGCTAACGGATATAAGGAGCTGTTTAAATGAAAACAGAGGAGCGACATTTCGCCACAACTGCGCCGAGCACTTGACTTTATGCAGGAAGCCAGACAGCGGGACATTGTACGAGAAGTCAGCACACTCAGCACACATGATTGCAGCGTCCAGGCAGCTCCCGTTCGAGCATATACCTTGAGTTGCACATAGCTCCAACGATCCATCACACACGCACACACACACGCACAATTTGTATTGTATTATTGTATGAGAGACGTTCCAGGTTGAATTGAGGCGAATATTTGTAATGTTCAGAGGTTGTTGTATTTAATATTCATGAGTTTATTTGTCATTGTTCAAATGATAATAAACATTTGCATAAAGCATATTTGTCTACTCATATGTTGATAAGAGTATTCGATCCTTGAAGGAACATTTAGAACAGATCAAAAATGTGCGATTAATTTGCGATTAACTATGGACAATCATGCGATTAATCGCGATTAAATATTTTAATCGACTGACAGCCCTAATTTATACTGGTAGTATGTTTCGTGCCTAAACCAAATGTGACTTGCTCTATCAAAATCAGTCACATTGACCCGAAGACACATTTTCGTTTGTTTTACTGGTCTGGGGGAAGCTCGCTAGTGTGTGTGTGTTTTTGCATTTGTATCAAGCGGCAAACTCTGGGGGAAGCTCGCTAGTGTGTGTGTGTTTTTGCATTTGTATCAAGCGGCAAACTCTGGGGAAGAGCCGGGAAGCCAATACGGAAGTGCCACACACTGCAGTTCATATATTGGCCGATAGGCAATGGCTGCAGAAAGGAGCAATTTCCATTGACCCCCATGTTAAAATGCCTAATTTTACAGCAGAAAAAAACATGTTTCTACCCCTGGCTCCATACATTTTTATTATCGATATAGTTAGATTCCACCTTCATGATTATGGATCTGTGAGTGAATTGTTTTATAACGCGACCCTTTTATTTATATTAGGTCTTAAAGTTTGTGCATAAATTAGGGCGTGGTCACATTGAGTGATGGCTCTGTCAAGTGCCTGCCGCTGTTAGCTTCTTGTCTCTTTGCTAGCTGCTCCGTGAAGCTAGCTACAGGGACTCTGCCTGCTCAGCTCATCCAGGAAACACAACTTGTAGCCGGCCGTGGTTGTTTGTTCTTCATGCTTATATATCGGACTATTGTGACTCGCTCTGCAGTCAAAACAGACGGTGCATGAATGCGGTAAGTAAAATTCGAGTGCTTTATTTATGTGTTAATGATTTTAATCAGCTACGTAATGAATAGTAAGGCTTGGGTTAGCATGTAAGCTAGTGGTAGCTACATCGGTGCTAACGATGCTAATCGTAACCTCCAAGTTAAAATCATAGACTGTATATATAAAGGTTAACACGAAATAGACAAGTGTTAAGCGTTAAGTGGGATAATACTGTTGAACAAACGGCATCTGTTTGAGGTTGATAAAATAAGGTTACATCCTTGTAACTTAGAGATATGTTATTATGTAGGTAGAACAGTATGCATCTAAGGTTAATTTAAATTGGCTATGCTCAAGTATGTAGACAAGCTAATGTCGAAGTAGTGTATGTGAAATCAACCTCACAATAATATGTGTGTATATTACAATTATTAATGTCATATTTCAAGATGATTACTTAGATATTACAATATGATTGATTGAGCTTGTTTAGAGTATGAGGTGAGGCCCCGATTAATTTATTCCGGTAAATTACTCTGACCTCACTAATTGACCCGACCGAAGTTACTGAGTCTATGTAAGTTTACTGCTTGGCTCAGATCCACCAAACGTCAGCAAGATCTCACCTCTATTAACTCCCCGAAGAACCAGGTTCAATTAACTGCTGTTTCAATTCAGACAACTCTTTTTAATCTGTTTAAGCGATCCCGAAGGATTTTGGTATCAGTAAATGGGGTGTGTTCCTACCTAAACATGTGTGTGTGGCAGGGTGCAATCTTACCTTTGAAGCAGGAGAGGAGAGCACAGGTGTCCTTTAAGTTGTCCCAGTCCAAAAGGTGGGATCAGTTTATTTGAAGAAAAATAGGTCCAAACTAATACAGGGTTTTTTCCTTCTCTCTTTACAACATTATAATTATACTAAACAACACACAAAAATGATGCTGTGATCATGTTCACATATGAAACTTTAATTCACAGTCTTACATTTATTACCAAAATGTTTCCCTTTACCTGGACAATTCAGTTGTGACATTCTCTCATACAAAGACTGGTGATAATAAAAACCCATTAAAAATCCCGCAATGATTCGGAGGGATTTCCTCACGTGGGCAGGTTTCACTAAACACTCAAAATCCCGCAATGATTCGGAGGGATTTCCTCACGTGGGCAGGTGTCACTAAACCATCAAAATCCCGCAATGATTCGGAGGGATTTCCTCACGTGGGCAGGTTTCACTAAACACTCAAAATCCCGCAATGATTCGGAGGGATTTCCTCACGTGGGCAGGTATCACTAAACCATCAAAATACCTCTTCCATAAAATCATTCCATGCAGCATTCAAATCAATTCACTCAGCATTCAAAGCAATTCACTCAGCATTCAAAGCAATTCCCTCCTCATTCCAACCAAGAAATGCAAGAGATATTCACCCAGTTTGAGAGAACCTTACCGAGAGCTATTAACCCAGCTCTGAAAGACAGAGCCTACCGGGAGAGAGTATACCAGGGGTTTCCCCCCCTCTCCCCGACGAAATCCAAAAAAGCCAGTCTTTATATGCTCAAAAAACCGGATAGAAAACCCACAAACACTTCCTCTATACCCAACCAACATATTATATTGGCTCTGGCATAAGACACACCTTCCCAAGTTTGTGTAAAACAAAACATGACTAGACATATTCTATGACTATGACATAACCACCCTTTTGAGGCCTCAAATGTGTTTCTGCTTAAGTCCGGAGCCCCCCTCCCTGCTGTGAGAGGAGAGGAAAGAACCTGCCTACTCTCTTATCAGAGATTAGGGCATAACTCATTGTTAGGCCTTACACTCAACTAAACAAACCACTTTGTTTTGTTTATGCTGTAAATATAGAAAAACCTAAAATATGAAGCATTTTCATTGTGGGTTATACAAGAATATAATTGATTATATTTAATTATAACTAACTTTCGTTTTAAGTATTCAACATACTATGAAGCTGTCAACACCCTCTTTTGAAAACGCAAAGTTATCAAACAGCAACAACTAAAATTGTAAGCATACATACATATTCAAAAACCATCAAGAAGCATTCTCATTATGGGTTATACAAGAATATGATTGATCATATATGATTTATAATTAACTGTCGTTTTAAGTATTTACTTCATACTATGAAGTTCTCAACAAGCTGGAGTTCATTATCGAGCTTACACGTTAACATCACAGTCATCTGACAGGGTGTCCGCGGGGTCTTAAAAAGTATTAAAAGTTGATAAATCAATTTAGCGAAAATTAAGGCTATTAAAAAGTATTAAACGGCATTTTCCAAGGTATTAAGAAGGTCTACAGCAACGACAACATGAAATACCCTTTAATTTACTGAAACAACATGTCGGCCCCATGCATAGTGTGCCATAAAATGCTGCTTCTTATTTTAAGTTTCGTTGCCTTGCTCCGCTCTGTGGGGGGGGGGGGTTTAACTGCTGGTGGACTACCTGAGAGATATACAGCAGGAGAACACGCCGTCCACCCTGCGTCCACCGCAACCATGCTCCGGGGTCTTCTTCGCTGCTTTTGGTGTATTTTGTGGCGGCAGCAGCGCCACTTACAGGCCTGGCATATGTACTACAGCGTTTCCAGCATTTCCAGCGGTCTAGTGTGAACGGACACGTTAATGAATCGAATGCGTGTGAACGGAAGACTTTTTTGCGTTTGCGTATGTGTTTTACTGTATGCGTCCTCGGGGGGTCTAAGCCAAACTATATCTGGTCACAGAGATCTGCAATTTTAAAGTAAGGTCAACACTAGGGCCGGGACTTTAACGCGTTAATTAAGATTAATTAATTACACAAAAATTAACGAGTTAAAAAAATTAACGCATTTTAATCGCACTTTAATCGCACTTATTTTTGCACAGCGGAACATTTCTTACTGGATGAGTTTCAGGCGTACCGATTATACTGGAGCACCAACTAACGTTCATGACTTCAGCATGGGACTTCAAACAACAACAAACCACGGTGAACATCTAGTATTTAGCTCGGGCAATGAAGCCTCACCTGCTGGTTGCCCGATCGGGCAATCTATTATGCCAGTATCATGCAGCTCGCGGATCCAGTAATGAGTGACCCGACAGTAAAACTAAACATATCTATAACTCGTTTAGGTAGTTTGAGAGGTAATTAAAATAGCTACGTGTGATATTCTAACCTGAAGTGTGTGTTTTGTTCCGCTCACCGCTGCATGTGATCAGAGCTGCGTGTCGACTCGTCAGCAGCAGCTGATCTCTCTCTCCCGTCAGATTAGACTTCACTCGCGTTTATGTCCATATCGATCAGATCCAGCTAGTTCTAGCTAATGATATGACTACCTGCTTATTAAAAGACAACTACACAATAAGTGTCGCTATGCAACTGGATGAGGCCACAAAGTATAGCGCAGCATTATGCATTTGTTTACATGCCCACCGGAACCCCGAGGCATTACCAACAGATCAACGCACAATCAACCCATACAGGACATCTCTTTCTTCACATTAAGTGTTAGACATTAGAGTTGACTATTCTTGTCTGTCACATACTCTTCTTGTCTGTCACATAAGTGGCGCAACTGAAGCGGTATTGCGCTAAAGGGAAATTATTTTGACCGAAGATATTTAGATTTGCCGGCTAACGGGAACTCTGACGTGTACTTCGCGGATGCGCTCGGCTCCTCTCGACTGCTGCTCGGGTCTGCTCGGTCAGCTTCCGGATGAGGAGGCATTCGTTCGACCAACTTACAGTAGTTAACATTACAAACATTTTTAACAGGGGCCATAATAGTGTAAATAATGTTTGTTTTGGCAGTTATAACTGAATGTAATGTTTTCTACTTTTTTCCATCTGGGAAGGCATTTGCCTTCATCAGATGGAAAGTGTTTTGACCAACAACTTAAGTATTTCTTATACCTATGCAGGGCATGCAAGAGAGAAAACACAAACAAGAACAAACAAACAAGTGAAATGAAGAATAAAATTGAAATTGTACAATATAATATTGTGGTGGTTCATCTTATAATTCAGTCTAGAGAATGCACCAGGCAGCATCTAAGACCTGCAAAAATCAAAATGTTCTAGGGGGACGGAGGCCCCCCAAACCCTTCGTGCCATTTCGTCCGCGTGCATTTTTTAGGGCAATCTCTATTGGGCTCAGGGCCATCTGTAAATTAGCATCTCCCAAAATCCTTAATGTCATGCACTTGGACTGTAGATCACTTGGAGTAAAATCCATGTGAAAATTGCTTCTCACTCTTCTCAGGTCAAATATGTATATTTGATTAAAAATGCGATTAATTTCAATTCATTAATTACAAAGCCTCTAATTGATTATAGATTAATTTTTTTAATCGAGTCCCGGCTCTAGTCAACACATATATATATATATACAGTCTATGGTCAACACATATCGACCCTAAATATAGTCTATATTCAGAACGAGAAAAGTCTTAACATATATATCGTTTTTTGTAAACATATGACAAATGTGTGAGGGTGATGACGTCAGAGCATCGTCCTATGTGCCGGGCTTAGCCCTGGACAACCCCAGCCCAATTTAACCCCTGGGTATTTGTGAGGGAGCTCCTATATGGCATTACCCCGCTGAAGCTCACCAAAGTTTAATATATTTCATAGTTCAAAGTTTTGTCAATTGTTTTGTTTATTGGTCAAATACTGGTTTCTACTGGTTTCTGAGGAGTTGTACTGGAATGAAAGAGCACAGACTACAGAAGCAACAAAGCAGCATACTGCATTAAACCTGACCTTCACAGAGAGGTTGAAGTTCATGTGGAGAGGAGGCTTCAGTAGTCTGTCTGCACTCTGTTTAGTTGTGCTATCTTACAATCAATATAGTAAATGTGAGGTAAAGTGTGTCGCCAATGTAACCGGTTAGAACTCGAAGTTGCGATGAGGTCTTAAAATGTATGGAAAGGGTCTTAAAAAAGGTCTTAAAATGTATTAAATTTGACTTCAGGATTCCTGCATATACCCTGTCTGAAGAACAAACCCAAACCTTATTGTTTTTATTAATTGCATTACCAAATGGGTATCAAATAAACAGTAAGCATTGGTAACACAACTTCCAAAGTTACAGTAAAATAAAAAGGACCCTGACTCGGACAATACACAATCCAACATGTTCAACAGAAGAGAATCAGTTATATTGTTTGTACACATGGTACTTTACACATATATATATATATATATATATAGCTGTTTGTTTAAGGTGTCCAGGTGATGCAGACAGGCTGAGAGAGTGAGAGACAGAACTGGACTCCTCACAGCAGTGAACTTCAGCTCAGGTACAAAGACTCTTTTTTCATACTGTACAAAGAATCAAGAAAGATATTGGTTTAAATGAATGAAGTATTGACTTGAATACACTGATATAGATTCCAATAAACAATACTAAATACTAGATCACCTACACATCAGTTAAGTCGAGGGTTTATTCCATGCAAAAAAGTTACATTTAGATATTTAGCAATATGACTTTGTCAGCTTTCTTATTTAATGTATTGAAGGCAAAGATATTTAACACATAGTGAGAACTGCTACTATTTATCTCTCAATATTGTCTGTAAAAACGTGGTAAAAGTTATTCTTTCAGTGAGACAACAGAGCAAGCTTCTACAGTTGCACTACGTTTTGTAACTGTTAAATATTATTTTGATAATAACATATATTTCAATGTTGATGAACTTCATACTGTTCATTCATAATCTGATTGCTCACTGTTAAAATAAAATAAAAACATTACAATTACAAAATAATTATATCTACATCCCCTAAACACACAAACATAAATAACACACTTGTTCTGCAATAATATGTTTTATGTTTCCTGTCATTTTTGTTAGGAAAGGACATGCCTGAAAGACACAACATGTTCTCCTTCTCTGAGGGTCAAGAAGAACATCCAAGAGGATCATTAAAAGCTGATGTTGCAGTTGGTATCAGCTTTGCCCAGCATGGGCTCCTCCATCAGCCCTGGTCCTCCTCGCAGAGGAAAGACCCTCAGTCCTCTCCAAACCAACAGACAGGACGTCCATCACACAGAGGTTTCTCCCTGAAGTCTCTGCTGCTCTCTGGACACCAGGCTGTCTCAATCCGTCCACACTGAATATGAGAGGGGGAAAATGAAAATAATAAATGCTTTAGACAATAAGAAACATAAAGTTGACTGTTGAGTTGCTCAGTTTTTTTAGATTGTCAATACTATTACTGTATAACTAATATCTCAGGTTAAGAGGCACATCCAAATAAAGATTGGTCTTTAAACACATTTTGTCTTTTGAATTGTTTGTCTAAAGTCAAGGATCTAGAACTGGTACTTAGTTTGAATAATACAGTCTGGTTATTATGCTGTTTGGAGGAGGCCTCACAGGTAAGAGCACTAACTAGCTACCATCACATGTACCTTAGCTTGACTTAAATGTATTAAACGTATAGTTAAGTGATATCAAAATATAAATAACTAATGTCATGCAAACATTAATATTTGCTTGATTCCAGTGTTGAATTTAGCACAATTGCAGACAAACGTTAAGGGGTTTTAATATTCTGAAGTATTATGCTTAAAACTCAATAACTTAGATTATTATTTATAGTTTTGCTGAATAGTTTCAAGGCCGCTTACCTTAGAAACTTAAAATGCGACGGCAGCGTGCAGATGGGGAGCATGTTAGCTTAGCTTGGTAGCTTCAGCTAGCTCTGGAACTTCCAGCTCGGTGGCAGCAGGTCCCGCCTCGGCTCCGCCTCTTTGCCCTTATTTGGAGCAGACTGGAGAAGGCAGGAGTTGAACTCTGACTTCACTGTTGAGCCGTTAGTGGCCGACTCCGCCTACTAAGGGCTTCAAGGCAACTCTGCAGAATCCTATGGGTGACGTCACGGACCCTACGTCCATTTATATATACAGTCTATGGTTTGTATGTATTGTGTACCGGGAAACACTCACAAGAAACACCGGCTGTTGTTATGCTTGCTGTGACGTTAAATTACTCCGTTCTCCGCTTGTAATTATGCCTTTACAAGCTTCAAAGTTGTATTTATCATCTGAATTTGCCAAAACAAGTTTAATATTCTGAAAGCCAATACGTTGTTTATTTGAAAACAGATGAAAACAAACTGTCCCGGAACCTGTCGTGTTATCTATGATTACTATACCGTATACGCCTTTTACTTCATAATTTCAGCGGAGGGAGGAGGAGCGGCGCTGCGGAAGAGCAGGGTGCGAATTGAGAGTTGCCTCTTCGTCCCTTTACAAGCTTCAAACATGTATTTATCGTGAGATTTTGGCAATAACGGATTCATATTCTGAAAGCCAAGACTTTGTTTATTTAAAATCAAACAAAACACCCAAACCCTGAAAAACTAGTTTTCAAATCCACGTTTATTTTTTAAATGAGCCGTTGCAACTTTTGACTGATTCGATAGAACGGGTCACAATTAATAACAAATTAGAAGAAAAAATATATATACAGATTTCAGTATTCTGAGGCTCTGAGCCCCATTTATTTTCCTCACAGACGGCAAAAAAAGCACGACATTATACGATTTTAAAATAAAAACAATAATCGTGGCTTGATATTGAGTAAGAACATGTTTTTATGAACCACACAGCTTCTGGTCTTCCAAGACCCGACCGGACAAAAAGACGCAGGCACAAAACACACTACCAATAGAAATACATTGCTTTTAAAAATCGTTCCGTGTGACACAAAAAAAGGGGGAAATCGTGTCACGATCAATAGATTACATTTATTTCGTGACTATAACACGAAATGCCGTGAGACTTGGTTGCGTAATTAGACCTTAGCTTGTTAGTATGTTGTTATAAATTATAAATACTTCAAGATATAAAATCTTGAAGTATTATACAAGTAAAACTATATTTTGCTTTAATCCCATGTAATTGTAGAATGAACACAGTCTTCCTTTGAAGATGTATAAGTCAGGTGCCTTGAGTAGTCAAAATGATCTACAAATCATTGTACACATTTGTAAATATTATTTCCCACTTGTTACCATTGTGAGTCTATTGTTATGCAGCTCTGCGTGATTGTGTGGCTACAATTCAGGCTAATAAGCTACCAGAGGTGGAATACGTACTCAGATATGGTAGGCTACTTGAGTAAAAGTAGAAGTATACAGATCTTGCAGTGAAAGTAGAAGTACTCAGATGTTGGACTTGAGTAAAAGTTGAAGTACTCAGATCTTGTAATTGAGTAAAAGTAGTAGTACTCAGATCTGGTACTTGAGTAAAAGTAGAAGTACCAGAGTGTAGGAATACTCTGTTACAGTAACAGTAAGTAAGTCCTGCATTTAAAATGTTCCTCAAAAGTATTCTCATCAAAATATAGTTAAAGTAGCGACACTAAAAGTAGTGATTGTGCAGATTGGTCCATTCCAGAATAATATATATGATATGTTTTATAATGGTTGATCATTAAAGTGTTCTCAAAGCTGGTAAAGGTGCAGCTAGTTTGAATTACTTTGTATACTGCAGGGTAGCTTGTGAATTTACTCCAGGTGGAACTAAAGTCTGATTTAACACTTGGTTATATTTCACATCAATTATCCACATCTGTAAAGTAACTGAAGGTATTTAATACATGTAGTGGAGTAAAAGTACACCATTTACCTCCGACTTGTGTTTACTGCCAACCTAAAAGTACCTAAAAAATAGTAATCAATAATGTATTGAAAGTTATTTGGCTGATTGTTTTATATTGGCTCAAGCCAGGTTATATGGGATGCCCAGTCTACGTACTGATGGGTCACTCATTTTGAAATATTAAACTTACGTTTTCTTTTCTTTAATTTTTCATCATCATGTAGAATGCTATCACGAAACACACATTCGGTTGTTTATAGCATAAAGAACATCAGATTTAATGTGAGTTAGGGAAATAATCATTTGAGTATAAGTACGTGTATATAAATATGTAATTTACAACAGCTGTAAAATGCTTGAAAAGTGCTTGCATTTGACTTTGGAAAAGGTGTAAGAACCCTGCTGCCTGTAAACCGGAGGAGAACGCTGGCATTTCTCCTCCTAGTTGAAAGACTACGGAGGGATAAGGTCTGCAAAATTAGTTTAATATTGGGGATGGGCCGGATGCTCTGACCGGTCCATTTCCTGCCCGGCGCCTCTGCAACGCCTCGCGTCAAACAATAGACTTGAATCCTATTTCGAGCGGAGCCCAGCAGCGAGACGCTTCTGAGCCGTAACGTGGCACGTCTGGTGGAATAGCAATCTTTTTGAACACCGCGGCGCAGCTGTAATGTGGCCGTAACGCGACGCAGACAGACCCGGTGGAATCTAGGGGTTACAGAGCCCATCCTCCAACACACACGAACGCGCACATGACCAACGAGGGCACGAGATAAGTTTGTGCACAGATGGAAGGCTGACAGGCAGGTAGGCCATCCAGTTATTTTAGCCGGGCCGGCTAAAAGTATTGGTCGTGCTTTTTACAGTGCCACGGCTTCCACAGATAAAAATGTTTTCAATGTATTTATTGTCAAAGCATTTAATACATTCATTGCTATCGGGACGTTAAGAGCATTCCATGGAATATAACAAAGTGTTTCTGAAATAAATTACATACCCCATTGAATTATGACTGAAGATCGTCAGCTGTCCCCTCCATAGTACATGTTAGGGAATACTTCGCCATATTGTCCTCTTTCTCACACACACACACACACACACACACACACACACACACACACACACACACACACACACACACACACACACACACACACACACACACACACACACACACACACACACACACACACACCTGTTATGGTATATTTCTCTTTCTCTAAATGTTCATTGAGGAAAACGGTATCAGTGTCTTATTTTATATTCATCACAGTGAGTATTGTTGGAGCAAACACAGTAGTGGTGGCTTAAAGCCCAGCTCTGCGCCGTCCGTTTAGATGAGCCTGGTCAGATTAATAAGAAAAGGAGTTCAAAACACCGGCATAAAAGTTATAACAATAATCTGATTTTAATGGTAAAAAACACCAATACAAGTTTACAGAGTACTCTGGACTCCCAGTTCTACTGCTGTGCGATACAGGTATCGGGACCAGCCAGTCAAAAACAGGGGGCATTTGGCATGAATAAACAACAGTATATATGGACATATTTGGGGCAGAGAGTCACTTCTTATCTTCCACCGGACTCCACTCCTTTAATTTCCCAAGGAAGGTTTCACACAAACTATTATTTCCCAAACAATCAAACATTGTACACAGATATATTGGTATCAAACGTTGTACACAGATATATTGGTGCTTGAGATTATATTGGCCCCAGAAAGAACCTTGAAAAGAACCTGTGTGTGTGTTAGTGAGAGGAAGTGTATGTGTGTGTGTGTGTTGATATCTGGGTCAGGGAGTGTATGTGTGTGTGTCAGGGTGAGAGGAAGTGTGTGTGTGTGTGTGTGTGTGTGTGTGTGTGTGTGTGTGTGTGTGTGTGTGTGTGTGTGTGTGTGTGTGTGTGTGTGTGTGTGTGTGTGTGTGTGTGTGTGTGTGTGTGTTAATATCTGGGTCAGGGAGTGTATGTGTGTGTGTCAGGGTGTCTGGGTCATGGAGTGTAAGTAAGAAGGTTTATTTATATAGGATTACTTTAAAACAGTCCCACATAATACATGTTTACTTCAATACAGTTCAAGATAATACCTGTTTACTTTTTTTGATATGGTTACCTTACAAAAGTTGACCAAAAAGAGTGATTTCTTCAGCAGTGATTTTTAGCATGCCAACTTCCTCAGTGGAAGCTAGCTGAAGGGCATTCTGTTCGAACCACAGTGACATCTAGAGGTTGTTTTGTGCATAACATGTCAACCAAACGATAGAGCTGGCTGAATCAGATGGAGTTAAAAAAAATTTCTTTTTTTTTCAACAAGATATCAAGACGCAAAATATGCTCTACCTTGGTGGCACTGGCTGTTAAAGGGTTAACATACAGCATTGTCATAAGAGGCCAATAAGAGTCACAAGGGTTTTTCACTTTACTGAAGGCCAGACTCTAAAGACTTTCCAAGGTGTAAAATGCTGAGTACTGACTGGAAGTATTGCTGATATCATGTCTACCATCCTCTTAAAATATTCTGTCCAACAATATAAGTCTCATGAAGAAAGGTGTTTTAACGCTGATTCAAAATAGCAGATATGCATTCTTGTACTCAGGAGGGGAGATGGACAGAGGATTACCCAAAAAGTACACAGTAAAAGTACTTCGTAGTACTTGTGGGAGTAGTTTCACTAGTACTGAGTCCAACAGTGTCAAACTCACGAATAACTAATGGCAAAAATATTTGTTTCCCTCATAAAACGCAGAACTGGCTTGATTTTGTTCTCAGGAGGGGACATTGACAGAGGATTTTTTTTTTTTAAAACAACACATTAGAAGTACTTCATTGTATTGTGGTAGAAGGTGTACGACTACTGAGTCCAGTAGTATCAATATCATTAAAAACTAATGGTAATATTTTTATCACTCATCAAAGATAGCAGAAAACATGCATTATGTACTATGGACTATGGGGACTCTGACAGAGGATTACTCACAAAGTACACTGTAAAAGTACTTCATTTTATTTCTGGTAGCAGTCAAACAAGTACCGAGTCCAACAGTATCAGTTTTATTAAGAACTTATGGTAACAAATATTTGTATCGATCATCAAGTATATAACGGGACAAAAAATGAAGAGCAGCTGATTTGAAAAAACAAACTCGAGAGACGGCTGAGGTGCAGAATCGCTGGATAGTTTAAATCTCCTTAGTTACAATGTTGTCAATTTTAGACACAGGCTTATTATATTTACAGCCCTTAATAACATTCATTTTCTGGGCTCAATATGTGTCTTGTTTTCATTGTGATCGCTAAATTCACCTTGTTTTCCCTTTGTTTATAATATTATCAGTGCTTTTGTTTTGAAATCACTTCCGTGACTTTCGCCCCACCCCTCGCTCCAATGACCATTAAGACCATTCAATAAGGTAAAAAGCAAAAAGGCCTTGTATTTCAATTTTGTATTTTCAATTTTAAAATGAAAATTAAATATCCAGTAGTTTTTTGTTTTTTAATATCCTTTTGTGAAAAGAAAATCCAATGACCAAAACATACACTGACCAATCCCAATCACTTCGTCCTGTAACAGGCTGTGGTGGATCCCGCCCTTGCTGCCTGGATAGTCTCTAGAACTGTCAGACAATCCACCCCTTCTCACCACCCCTAATGCACCCGCTTCCTGAGACAGCGCGCCCGGGAACTGAGGAACTGTCCAGGGCTGGCCTACCATCATTACATTGCATTTAGCTG
This sequence comes from Pseudochaenichthys georgianus, assembly GCF_902827115.2. NCBI lineage: Eukaryota > Metazoa > Chordata > Actinopteri > Perciformes > Channichthyidae > Pseudochaenichthys > Pseudochaenichthys georgianus. The sequence continues at coordinate 11,402,406 of NC_047522.1, read as the reverse complement.
ACGCTTTTATCCAAAGCGACTTACAATAAGTACATTCGACCAGGAAGACACAACCTTGAAGAAAACAGAATCATATAAGTACATCAGGTTTCATAGAGCCAAACATTTCAAGTGCTACTCAACTGGCTATAGATAAGCCAGTCCTTTTTTAGTATATAAGTGCTTTGTTAGCAGTTCTTTGTTAGTAATTATATCGCTCGAGGTGGAGTCGAAAGAGATGAGTTTTCAGTCTGCGCCGGAAGATGTGCAGGCTTTCTGCTGTCCTGGTGTCAATGGGGAGCTCATTCCACCATTTTGGAGCCAGGATAGCAAACCCACGTGTTTTTGCTGATGGGAACTTGGGTCCCCCTCGCAGCGAGGGTGCAGCGAGTCGTTTGGCTGATGCAGAGCGTAGTGCACGCGCTGGGGTATACAGTTTAACCATGTCCTGGATGTAGGAAGGGCCAGATCCATTCGCAGCATGGTATATAACTTACAGTGGTTGCTGCGTCAATGGGTAGTGCCGTCGCCCGGTCTAGATGCACACTGAGTTCTTCAGATTTTAAATGCGGTATTTGAGTGCTTTTTAGCTGGAAGATGACTAATTCACGCTGTTGTACTTCAGAGTGGCCCTGACTATATTGTAATGCAGGGTTGAGTGCCCCTACTGAGACCTGTGTAACAGGTTCACTTGAGCAGATCTGAGATTTAAAATCTCTCAAAAGCGCCGTTTTAGCTACAATAACTACAGAACAATTATACAGAGTAGAATAAATGAGACAGAGAAGTCTAATTAAACAAGAATATAACTTACAGTGGTTGCTGCGTCAATAGGTAGATGCACACTGCATCTAGACCGGGTGCATCTGTGTCACTGCTGTGTACCACGGCGCCGAGCGGCGACCTGGGGCTACCATAATGACCAACAACTGTTCTCGTCTCACCCCCTCCAGGAGTGGGGCATGAGACGCAGTGGTGGAAAGGCATAGATCATGTAAATAGGATAACCGGAATGTGGGGGGCCTGTTACGTTCCCTCTTTGCTAGGGGTAAGAAAGGGAAACGACACGACCAGTTTGTAATTGGTATTGGTTACCGGTGGTTTTATTGGTAACGGCAAACTGAGCAAAACGTTGCACACAAACCGCTTGGCCCAAGCTGTCACTAGTTCACAAAAGGGTCTCCAAAAGAGAGTAGCCCAGTACTATACAAAAGAAAGAAAATACCTCACTTCTAAAGTGGAAACAAACAATAACAAAACGGGACTGTGAGCAAACACAGCTGGTGCAGGTCTACAGGTGCTAATCACCTGGATCAACGCAATATACACACAGGAATGCTGATCGACAGGTGCTAATCACCTGGGTCTAAGCTGTTTTACAAGGTAACTATCCTAAGTGCGGTTCTACGGGATCTACGCAACACACACACACAAACAGTACACTAAACACAGAATACCACGACACACTGCTAACCAGTGTGCTCGCACAGAACCCTACAGAATACACTGCTAGTCAGTCTACAGAATCACAGGAGGAAGGCTTTGTCACAATGATAGGGTTGAGGCGGCAGATTTGCAGGTTGTAGTCCTGGACGATCAGAGCCCACCGCAAAAAGACAATGGGGTTATGATCGGTAAACACTGCAACCAGCAAAGAACTAGACCCGACATAAACCTCAAAGTGCTGGAGACCTAACAACAAAGCAAGGGTCTCCTTTTCAATGGTAGAGTAGCGTACCTGGTGTTTGTTGAACTTACGGGAGAAATAGCAGACAGGATGATCAACTCCCGCCGCATCTTCCTGCAGTAAAACAGCACCGGCCCCCACTGCACTAGCATCCACCTCGAGTTTAAAGGGCTTCGCAAGATCGGGAGCAGCGAGCACAGGAGCGTGACTCAAAAGTGTCTTTACACACTCAAATGCATGCTGGCACTCAGGGGTCCAAACATAATCCACCTTGGGACTTATCAACCTAGTGAGGGGTTGGGCTACAGTGGAGAAGTTGCGGCAGAAACTGCGGTAGTATCCTGCCATACCGAGAAAACGGCGGAGATCACTCCTGGTGCCGGGCACCGCACATTCAGCCACCGCAGTAACCTTAGCCTCCACTGGTCGGACTTGGCCTTGCCCAACCTGCTTTCCTAAATAGGTGACCGTAGCTTTACCAAACTCACATTTGGCCAGATTCAAAGTAAGAGATGCCTGTGCGAGCCGGGTGAATACCTGCCCCAGGATCTTCATGTGCATCTCCCATGTGGGCGTTGTGGAAATTGATGTGAGATATTGTACCGAAGAAGTGTGTTACATTTGAAATGGCAGAAAGTCTTGTTGCAATTTCCAGATATTAAAAGAGGTCCCTTTGAGTTTCTCTGGTAATTATCAATAGTAGCAGTTAAGTGAATACTGTTCAAACAATACCTGTGTTTGTGTTTTATAGTGATTTCTCTGTTTTATCCTTTCATAAATGTGAGGACTAAAATGGCGATAGACAAAGGGCTGTTAAGAGTAAACAGGGTTTTATTGCCCTGGGGGGGGAGGTAGAGATATGCAGGACAGGGTGCTTGGTGGGGGAAGAGTATATCCTGATGTGTGGGTTTATACATTCCTGTGTGTTAATAGTTGAAGGAACAAAAAGTATAGATTCCTGAAACAATGTTCCCTTTTTCTTAAAAGTAGATTAGCGCAATAGTCTTTTTCTTTGACTTTTTACCTGTTTATCAAAAGAGTGTTTTAAGCAATTTGTGAAGAAGGGAGATGCAGAATTAATGGTGATTTCTGTTTTGAGTGAAAAGATTATCCCTCCGAGTGTTTTTCTGGGTTAAACCATCGATAGGCTTTGCAAATTGCGAGGGACATTTCCCCCAGATATAATGATGCGCATCCTGCAGGCCTTCCCAACACCTGTGGCTTTCATAGCGGGAAAACATATGGACTATTGTGTGATAAGCTACATAATAAGAATGCGTGTTGCTCCAAACTGAAAACTGTTTGGTTCTCTGCTGCCCGCGCTGATTCCCTGTGAGACAGCGTGTTGGTATCTCCCAAATGAAACTCCACCCCTTTCTGTTGGTTTTGGGACATGCAACTTGTTGTTCCCGCTCTCTTCTCGCGCGGACCGGGAGGTCGGGGCAGCCCGTGAACAAGGCCAGGAGTAGGCATACTCCTGACATTACGCATATGATATGGCTTTGTATGGTAATGTATTATATCGTATTACCTTTCATGATTAAAACAGATTTTTGTTTAACCCTCGTCCTGGTTGTTTTGAGTGTTTCTTCTTTTAAAGCAAGCTCATTAGGAACGGCGCGGAGAAAAGTAGTCCAAACTCCTTCAAAATGGCGACCCCGACAACGTCATGACGTGCCGACGTGGTGACGTCATGAGTGTTTTTTGAGGAAGCACGGGCAGCCAGCGGAAGAAGGGAGATGCCTGGAATAATAGTTGACAACTATGGATCCAACTGAAAGGTAAAACGGACGCCTGTTTCTATCGAAGGTCTGTAATTGGCTCAAGCTAAATTTTAGAGTTGTCAAAGATATTTCCAGGTGTCATTTACGGTAAAGAGTGCAATGTATATATTAGCATAGGTAGGTAACAAAGGACTACTAATATTTTAGCATAGGTAGGTAACGAAGGACTACTAATATTGCATCGGTAGGTAACAAAGGACTACGGTAAATTATGCAATGCATATATTAGCATAGGTAGGTAACGACGGACTACTAATATTGATAAAGCAACGGTTAGGAACCTCGGGGATAAGCTACACGTGAAGCGACGAGAAATGTAAGACGAAGGTGCAAGGCCCCGTTGGTTTTTCAGAAATCAAGTCGGCAATTTCCGTCGGGGAAGTCCAGTGGGTTTCTTAAAAAAAAGATATCCATCCAGGGCGAAACTGAATAATACTTCTTCAGCTTCATAGGAAGCTGGAGTGTATTATATGTTAGAAATCCAAGGGAGAGATACGCAAATTTCAAAAAGCCATTTTGAAACGAACGGAATCTCGTTCTCTTGTTCTGTGGGGTTATTAATCTAAAAAAGCTCGATAGACTGTACGGGGAATAATTTTCTGTGAATAATTACTAATAAGATAAGGGAGAAAAGTCAGATAAAGACATGCAAAGTCAGGTTGGAGGCAGGCTGGAGGCGTGGGTTCGAGAAAGCCCCCACTTCACAGCTTTCCTCTGAAAACGGAGGGAATAACATTGAAGATTAATAGATCAATGTGTCGTAGCTTTTTAAATAAATAAGAAACATTGCATTGTGAATTTCGTGGTATTTGTCATTTACTGAGAAGTTTACTTATATTTCAGAGGCATTTATTGCATACAGTATCATTGAGGGTAAGTAATAATAGCTTTTGCTGAGTATATGAAGCAGGTTAAAGTTTGATTCAAATTGAACATAATAGTGGATTATTCCACCTAGTGTTTTTGTAATATCATTAGTAGACATTAATTGTGTTTGTAAGTTTATGAAGAAAGAGTAGAAAGTAAACGGGAGGTTGTTATAAGGTTGTCAGTCAGAATGAATCTCTTAAATGGTTACGCATGACAGAGGTGTTGCACAAACACACAGAGGTGATTGATGAGGGGAAACTTGAGCCGGCAGCTGCAAAACTGAGAGAGACAAGAGAAGTAGATGTTTTGAAGAGTTCAGGGAGAGTAAAACTTGATTCTAAATAATGTCATATTGTTTTGTGAGTAAACATGAAATAAAAATATATTTACTAGATATAACAACAACATGCTTAACTAGGTTGACAGAAAACTGCTATTAACCAGTTTCAGCAGCTACTGTCCTATCTGTGTTCTAAAGAGAACATATGTTGCATTTACAATTCATATTAAGGAAGTTCACAATTGATACCATTAAATACCGTTTTGGATTAATAGGGCGTGTCTGTCAAACACTCGTGCTCAGATGGAATAAAGTGTTGAGATGTTCTAAAGAGTGGGAGTTTTCACAACGCTTTGTATTGAGACAATTAAGTGATAAGGACAGAAAACTGTTCCGTGATGATTTCTTTAGGTTTGAGCTTTAGTAATGGAGATTACATTTTGTGAGGAAAACTTTCCACCAATGATAAGTGTTCAAACATATATATTCATTAAATATGATCAGATAAACAATTTCAAAAAGAATAGAATAAGCAAGTGGTTAAAGGGGGTTTCCTGTCTGGCTCATTTGATTTAGAACTGAGGTAAGGAATAATAGTGTTTTATGAGTCATTCCTCATGGTTTCTAAAGATAAATCATCAGTTTGTATGGACTTTGATGTAGAGATAGGATCATGGTGGAGAAGGAAGACCTTTTTTGGTTTCAAATTAAAGGAGATTTTAAAGATGAAGTTTATTTTTTCTGACTAAGAATTTTAGAAGCAGGACTTCAACTAAACAAAAGAGATTTTACAATGTGGTTTTACTACTTTTAATGGAGTAAAGCATCTGGGTAGACTACTGCCATTGATTTGTTTTAACATTCACATGTTTCAGCATTCCTGACCATATAGACACTCAGCCGTTTTATTTTGTAACCCTTTGGGGGAGAGATTTAAATTGAGTTTATCTCCAGTTGCTGATTTATTGTGATTACAGCGGCACTGGAAAGTTGTGCGCCACCTTTGGGTTGTACTCTGAATCAGTGTGTTGGTGAAGAGTTGCTCACTACAGAAACAGAATAACTGTGCAAAGAACGCATCTGAGGAGTGTTTGACATTTTGCGTGTACCTCGTTGCCAAGGCAACAGTGGTGGGAAGAGGAACAGCAGTTGTTGGGGATTCCTGCTGTGCAGAGGACAACGTGTGTCTGCTGATTGTAGCACATTGATCCAGAGGTGCCTTCCCCCTCAGGACATCCCAGTGCAAAACAAGAGTTTCATTGATCCTATTGACTACAGCTGCAGAGGACAACGCATCACTGGCTGTTCACATTAAGACAAGATCTTGAGACAGGCTGGTCTCAGACTCTGAAGAAATTATGCGATGATTTGACAGCATAACTGTGCAAGAGTTTTCCAGAGGGTGGTGTACAACAATAACATTAGTGTTTAAGAGGGGAGGCTGATTGTTAAATGATGGTCTGGAATGCTGAAAAGATTACAGTTTAATATCCTTGTTTGGCAAACAAGACATCTGATTATTAGGTCACACATAATAATGTAGACATATAAACTAACTATGAGTAAAGGGATGAATGGAGTTCATATCCTGGGGAGGGTTAGTTATGTTGCGAATACTTTGCAGGGTATTTGCTAATGTATTTTGAAGAACAAATAACAAGGACACAAGTCCAATTTTGTTTTGTTTTTAGATTAAATTGTCCGTTACCAAAACTGTTCACCTTGTGTCTAGATTTGGACTTTGATGGTAAGGGAGTATTTAGGCTTATTTGTATACATCTGACATTTTAAAATATGTTGGCTATTCACTAGACAGACATTGGTTAAGAACTTTTCTGAAGATTGAATATTTGTTCCATTTCTACATATTCCTATTTAAAAAGTAATTTTAGAGTAAAGAGGGCTGATGCTGAAATGGGAAATAATGTGGGGCCTTCAATCACCCATTGTAATGGTGCATATTATTGACGACCAATAGGGAGGAGGGGTCACTCGACCCACCCTGCAGTGGGTTTTAAAATCTTACTTGCAGCTTCACAGGAAGCGCACGGCACCAGATTATGAGTTTAGAGGACTAGCGTCACCACCTCCTAATGGACATTCATTTAGTTAGTAATTAACTGACATTTAGAGATGTTAAAAAGTAAAAACATACCTACCATGAGGGATAATTCCTAAGTTCAGCTACAAACCATTGATGAAATTACTTCTGTTTTTAGGTCCTTGATATAGGAAGGAGTGGTTGTTACATGTTCGGACACCCAGGGTTCCACGCACGGTTAAAGACATTAACATTGTTTTTTAGGTATACCAGAATTGAAGATACATGGGTATAGTGAGAGATGAAGAGCTACACAGGTCGTAGTAGAGGTTTGACTCAAGATAATTGTGTGCACAAGTTTCTGAATTACATCTATTAGACGTGTTGATATTGATTAGGTGTTAATGAACTGCAGTAGTAGTACAATAAGCAAGTGACATTTTTTGGCTAACACTTTTCAGGGAATTTGGGAAACAGCTGTTCCAATGAAAAGTTAGAGATATCTTGAACATTATAGTTGGAATTGTGAATTAATAAATGATGGCGCTCCATATATACAGATTTGTATAGACGGAGGATGCTGGCCTGTGCTGGAAGATCGGAGTCTCTGCAGAGCACGACACATGGCCAAAAAGACTGAGACCAACTGACCTTTGACCCTGACCGACAGGGTAACTTGGGAAGGCACTCTCAATGACTGACTCTGAGGTGTACCTGACCAAACCTGACTTTACAACCTGACAGTGTGAGTGAGTGTATGTCTGCATCTGATCAGTGCAACTGCATGATTTAAAACAATGACTAATCAAGCATGTTTTTGGACTAACACATTATTTTTGTGTGATAATAATGTGTGAAATGAGAGGTTTCCTAACATTGCACAAAAGGGGAAACCGTACATGTGACGTTTACTTTCTGCTTGATGATGTTTCACTCCCACAGGAGGTGGCAGTTTGCAGAATGTGAAACTCAAACTAAAACATGAAGATTCTGTTTATTTTAGGACTGAAAGAGGGAGAGAAACACTTCATTTCACTGAAGTGTTTACTGGGGAAATAATGGATGTACATTTGGGAAAAATGTTTGGTATTGTCTTATAATCCATTATGACCTGAAGGTTTTCTTCCCATACAGGATTTTGTTTACACATGAGTTAATGTGTAAAAAAGGGGGAGTGTAAACTTCACAATGTACATTTTTCATTTAGGGACTGAAAGGAACCGGCTGCCCAAACTCGATTGTTCAATCTGACCATTGATTGACTGTTTTAGAATTGACCTGCTCCATATCTGGGGATAAGACAGTGTTTGATGAATGTTGACATGTCTCTAATATTGATTGAGTTATAGCAGGTAACACAGATAAAGAATCAGTGGCCAAGGGGCTACTGTGAGAGATGTAAGTCCAGAATGGAATACTGAAGAAGCTGACCTGTGAGTAATGTTTCAACAGGTATTAAAGTAACTGAGGTTTGAAATGTAGAAAGAACATATTTACAGTTAAAGCTAATACATAGTAATGTAATGAGACAACATGTAATTTAAACAACATCATGTAACTACTAAAGAAGTAAGAGCCATAGACTTTATTGTTTAGGTCATTATGGGGATATACATTTAATCTACATTTATAATAGAAAGACATTTGAGGACAATTTGTTGGAATTCTGTATTCATTTTTTCAGCGGGATAATATCTAAGCACTGACGGGTAGAAGCAGTATCACCAGGAAGCCATTCACTTTGTTAGTATTGTGATTTTGGTTGTTTTTGAATCCATAACATTAGTGTGTTTCTTTACCAGAAACATTAGCAGTTCAAATCATATTTAGATTTTTAATGGGATCTCAAGGATTTCATTTAAAAATAAACACAGATGCTTGTCAGAAATTCAGAGCTATTGAAATATGTTATTTAGTTTACCTAAAGATGTTGGGGTTCTTATTTAGTTGGCACAGTCCAAGTATTAAGATTCTGAAGCTGCACAATTAATTTAGAAAACCTGTGCACAGACGTCTGTTGTTTTAAGACACCCCACCAACAGGCTCCAAGTGGCCACGCACTGGTGGGTCAAACAGCCGAGGGCCCCAGAGCCCGGAGCGTAGGCTTGAGGGATTTGTATCAGATTTCTTCACACAGGTTGTTGACGCCAAAAGGGGGACCCGAGACGCAGGAGGCTGACTGTCAGCAGGACAAAGTGGATCAACCCCAGGCTCTCCGGCCCCGACCGAGTGACCCAGCGGACATCCCATGCCGTCCGCCTACAAGGAAAGGGGGACAGCTCGTACCACGGGAGCCAGTGTGCGGCGGGGAAAACACCTGCGAGGACCCTAGACGACATCAGGACGGATCTGGCTCTCGTCATGGAGGTCGACTCGGATGCTGTCACCAGCGGACTGGAGGAGAAGGACCTCGAGGATATCCATCCAGCAGTCGTCCCAGGAGGCATCATCATCGGACCGGGGAAGGAGGATCGGGAGGACATCCATCCAGCAGTCGTCCCGGGAGGCATCATCATCGGACCGGAGAAGGAAGATCGGGAGGACATCTATTCAGCATCGACTCGGAATCCGCCATCAGTGAGCCGGAGGAGAAGGAAGACATCTCTCTAGCAGGCAGCCCAGAAGCCGCCGTCAGCGGATCGGGGGGACAAAGGCACGGCAAGCCAGGACGACACAGGGGACTCCACTCTCCGCTGAAACAGGAGTGTGTGTTAAGTGCAACAAGACGGTGTATGGAGCCAGCCAGGCCTGCCAAGCTATGGGCAGCCTCTACCATGACAGCTGCTTCACCTGCAGCGCCTGTAGTCGAAGGCTGAGAGGGAAGGCGTTCTACTATGTCGGAGGAAGGGTTTTCTGTGAAGAGGACTTTCTGTACTCTGGGTTCCAGCAGTCTGCAGACAAGTGCAACACAGGTGGACATCTGATCATGGACATGATCCTGCAGGCCCTGGGGAAGTTGTACCGCCCCGGTTGTTTCCGCTGCGTCATCTGCAACGAGAGCCTGGACGGAGTGCCCTTCACTGTGGACACTGAGAATAAAATCTACTGTCTGAAAGACTACCACAGGGTCCTGGCGCCTAAATGTTCTGCGTGTAACCAGCCCATCCTGCCCTCAGAGGGGTCTGATGAAACCATTCGAGTTGTATCCATGGACAAAGACTATCATGTGGGTGTTGTTGTGTGCCGTGCATCCGCTCATTATGTGTCAGACTAATCAGTTCCACCATTGAGGGAAAAGCTGCTTCTCCCCCTCCTGCCACTGTTGGCCTGTGTCTCGGAGGGAGAGGACGAGTATGGAGACTCAGCAGACAAGGACGCAGTTTTTTGACATTTTTTGGTCTCCCTCTCCTTCTGCCATAAGAAATTGCTATGAAGGGCTGTTTCCAAATGTTTAAATGGCTCTAAATATAATGTTAAGAGATGAACACAGTGGAGAGGAGTGACAATAGTTATGTTTCAAGTGCCTTGTGTAAGTTGCACTCTTTTTTAAGAGTGCAAAAGAGGGAATTGTGGAGAGATATTGTACCGAAGAAGTGTGTTACATTTGAAATGGCAGAAAGTCTTGTTGCAATTTCCAGATATTAAAAGAGGTCCCTTTGAGTTTCTCTGGTAATTATCAATAGTAGCAGTTAAGTGAATACTGTTCAAACAATACCTGTGTTTGTGTTTTATAGTGATTTCTCTGTTTTATCCTTTCATAAATGTGAGGACTAAAATGGCGATAGACAAAGGGCTGTTAAGAGTAAACAGGGTTTTATTGCCCTGGGGGGGGAGGTGGAGATATGCAGGACAGGGTGCTTGGTGGGGGAAGAGTATATTCTGATGTGTGGGTTTATACATTCCTGTGTGTTAATAGTTGAAGGAACAAAAAGTATAGATTCCTGAAACAATGTTCCCTTTTTCTTAAAAGTAGATTAGCGCAATAGTCTTTTTCTTTGACTTTTTACCTGTTTATCAAAAGAGTGTTTTAAGCTATTTGTGCAGAAGGGAGATGCAGAATTAATGGTGATTTCTGTTTTGAGTGAAAAGATTATCCCTCCGAGTGTTTTTCTGGGTTAAACCATTGATAGGCTTTGCAAATTGCGAGGGACATTTCCCCCAGATATAATGCTGCGCATCCTGCAGGCCTTCCCAACACCTGTGGCTTTCATAGCGGGAAAACATATGTGACCCACTCTATCGAAATCAGTCGGAAGTCGCAACGGCTCATTTCAGAATAAACGTGGATTTACGTAAAAAACTATTTTTTCAGGGTTCGGGTGTTTTGTTTGATTTTAAACAAACCAAGTCTTGGCTTTCAGAATATGAAACTTTTATTTCCAAAATCACACGATAAGTACATTTTTGAAGCTTGTGAAGGGACGAAGACAGGCACCTCTCACTCGCACTCTGCTCTTCCAGCAGCGCCGCCCCCCTCCCTCCGGCTGACATTATGAACGTAAGAGTAAAGAAATCATAGATAACACGGCAGGATCCGTTACAGTTTGTTTTCATCTGATTTAAATTAAACAGAGTCTTGGCTTTCAGAATATTAAACTTGTTTCGGCAAATTCAGATGATAAATATAACTTTGAAGCTTGTAACGGCATAATTACAAGCGGAGAACGGAGTAATTTAACGCCACAGCAGGCACAACAACAGCCGGTGTTTCTCGTGAGGGTTTTCCCCGGGAAACAAACACAATACACACAAACGCAAAAATACACAAACACACACACGCACACACACACACTCGCGAGCTTCCCCTCCAAACGAAAATATCTTCCCTCCGTAGTATTTTGATAATTTGCTCCACTAATAATCAATCAGATCGATGGATTCCAGAGAAGAGGAAACTTTAAAGGCCTTTTTCTCAAAATGAGGACTCTGTGACAGTCATTATATAATGTGACATATTTCGCTTAATATTTGGAGTACAAAAACAATCCTGATATCATTAGAAAGCTAGGAATATCCTCTTTCCAACCGTGTATACAACTCAAAATGTGTCTTCGGGTCAATGCGACTGATTTCGATGGAGCAGGTCACATATGGACTATTGTGTGATAAGCTACATAATAAGAATGCGTGTTGCTCCAAACTGAAAACTGTTTGGTTCTCTGCTGCCCGCGCTGATTCCCTGTGAGACAGCGTGTTGGTATCTCCCAAATGAAACTCCACCCCTTTCTGTTGGTTTTGGGACATGCAACTTGTTGTTCCCTCTCTTCTCGCGCGGCTCAGGTCGTGGCAGCCCGTGAACAAGGCCAGGAGTAGGCATACTCCTGACATTACGCATATGATATGGATTTGTATGGTAATGTATTATATCGTATTGCATTATTACCTTTCATGATTAAAACTGATTTTTGTTTAACCCTCGTCCTTGTTGTTTTGAGTGTTTCTTCTTTTAAAGCAAACTCATTAGGAACGGCGCGGAGAAAAGTAGTCCAAACTCCTTCAGCGTGTACACAATGAGATCATCCAAATATGCGTTACAATTGCTTATTCCGGAGAGGACCGTATTCACCAATCTTTGAAATGTAGCGGGAGCATTACACATACCAAACGCCATGACTGTGTACTGCAGAAAACAGTCAGGTGTAGCGAAAGCGGAAATTTGTGAGGCACGGTCCGTTAAAGGTACCTGCCAGTAACCTTTAAGTAGGTCCAATTTACTGACATACTTAGCGGAACCTAAATGATCAATGCAATCCTCCATTCTCTGCAGTGGGTAGCAATCTGTCACCGTAACAGCGTTCACCTTACGGTAGTCCGTAATAAAGCGCGGAGAACCATCAGATTTCGCCTCTACCAGATACGGCGAACACCATGGGCTAGAGCTCTGTGTCGCCAGGCCATTTGCTACAAGATAGTCAGCCTCCTGTTTCATAAGTGCGCGTTTGGTGGGATTGGCGCGGTACGGATGTTGTTTGATTGGCCTCGCACCTTTTACATCAATGTCATGTTTTATCACATTAGTTTGTGTGGGGACATCATGGAAAAGGCTCGGGAATCGATCCACCAACTGGGTTATGTCATGCTGCTGGGCCTCCTGCAGATGACCTAACACAGTGGGCAATGTCTTTACCATCTCCGAGTTGCACAACCGAGCACCCGGCTGGTGATGTGAGCGCATTACCAAACCGTCGTCAGACGGGCCGGAACTATCTACCACTATTAACGCCGAAACAGCTACTCTTTGATTCTCCGAGCCGGCAGGCTGGCTATCAGCGGCGGCGCGGGAATGGTAGCGTTTCAACATATTAATATGACAGACGTGCGTTTTGCGCCGTCTCTCCGGAGTACAAATAACATAATCCGTGTCACTAAGACAATCGTGGATTTCATATGGACTGAGGAATTTGGCTGAGAGTGCAGAGCCGGGGATAGGTAATAGTGCGAGGACCTTGTCACCTATTTTAAAAAGTGCCTAGGGACAGCGGCACGGTCATAATTACGCTTCATGACAGCTTGTGAAGCGGAGAGCGACTCTCTAGCGAGTGAATTTGCTCGGTGCAAATGCTCACGGAACTGACTAACGTAATCTACGTTTTTATCAGGAGGACTATCAGCCGAAAGAAACTCATCATGTAGGATTTTAAGTGGACCGCGGGGCGTATGGCTGAAGATGAGCTCCGCGGGACTGAATCCTAATGACTCCTGAACAGCTTCACGGGCTGCGAACAAAACGAAAGGAATTCCCTCATCCCAATTTTTTTCTGTCTCCATACAGTATTTTCGCAGCATGCTTTTTAAGGTCTGATGCCACCGTTCTGATGCCCCCTGCGACTCGGGATGATACGCACTATATCTAGTGCGTATCATCCCGAATCACATGTTTAACCTGCAGTGTTTGTAGGACCTGTTTGAACAATTTAGATTTAAAATGTGTCCCTTGGTCACTCTGGATTACTCGCGGAATTCCAAATGTAGAAAAGAACTTCGTCAAGGCCTTAACTACAGATGTTGAAGTAATGCTACGCAGCGGAATCGCTTCCGGAAAACGAGTCGACGTACACATTATCGTGAGTAAATACTGTTGACCTGTTTTTGTACGTGGTAAAGGACCAACACAGTCTATCAACACCCGGTCAAAGGGCTCACCTATAGCAGGTATGGGATGTAACGGAGCCTGCAGAATTTTTTGATTAGGCTTACCGACAACCTGGCACACATGACAGCAGCGGCAGAAGCTAGAGACATCTTTCTTTAAACCTGGCCAAAAGAAATGCTTCAGAATTATTTGGTAGGTTTTTGTCACGCCCAAGTGTCCCAACCATTGACTTTCATGCGCTACAGATAGCACATGTTGACGGTATGGCACCGGCACGACTACTTGATGCACTACACTCCAGTCAGCTTCAGCAGTAGCAGCAAGGGACCATTGGCGCACTAATATCTCCTTATCCAACACATAAGCCACCTTCTCACCCCTTGCTTTGTTATTACTCACCACCTGCTCGAAACACTTCGCAAGCATCGGATCCGCCCTCTGCGCGGCGAGTAACCGCTCTCGGGTTACCGGGAGTGTGGAACCGTCAACGGCTGGGCTGGCAGGTTGCGCTGGCGCAGCGGTCATAGCAGGGAGAACGGAATTCGCCACTACTGGCTTTTCCTCCGGCATTTTTTCATCTGTAAACAGGGTCCCAAACATAGTATCATTTAGCGACACCTCCGAGTCACTCTTATGCGCCTGCACGTGGGTGACAGCACAAATGGGGGAAATGTGAGCATTTGTGGCCTCAGACAACACAGTCTGAGGAGAATCCAATATTTCAAGTGCAGGAGTTACCTTACCTCCTGCGATGTCGTTCCCCATTAAAAGGACTATTCCCCGTATAGGTAATGCTGGGCACACAGCAACAGGGAAAAATCCAGTAATTAATTTTGACTGTATGTGTATATTGTGTACGGGACGGGGCACGTAACCCATTTCAATGCCACATAATAGTGATCCATACCCACACGCTGACTTGTCTGAGAATGGCAGAGCCGAGGCAACAATCACTGACTGTGAGCCTCCAGTGTCTCGTAGAATGCAGACGGGTCTCTGATCGTCTGACTCACCTGTTAGTGATATCAATCTCTCGAACACAAAAGGCTTAAAACAGGGATCTATTTCTTCCTCAGTGTCAGGTGTGGAAATACTGAGTGAGTTAGTGTTGATTAAGCCGATGCCTTTCGGCCTAGTCATGTTTGGTGGCTGCTCCTTCCGCTTCAGAAGCATACAATTACCAATTAGATGCCCAGGCTGATGACAATAGTAACATTCTCTCTCCTCTCTATTCCTCGTGAATACTCTCGCTGGCTGACCAACAGTTGCACCTGGCATGCGGCGAGAGTTCTCAGCAATAGCCGGAGAAAACACCGTTTTATGCATTAGCACATATTCGTCTGCCAGTACAGCAGCTGCGGAGAGAGATTGCACTTTCTGATCATTTATATGCCCCACAATACGGTCAGGCAATCTTCTCTTGAATTCCTCCATCAGGATTAATTCTTTAAAGGCAGAATACTCTGCAGCGTCACATGAATCAATCCATTTTTGGAGCAACATCCCCTTCTCCCTGGCATACTCGACATGTGTTTGATTAGCCCCCTTTCTGTGATTCCTGAACTTCTGCCGATAAGCCTCGGGAACTAACTCGTACATCCTAAGTATGGCACGCTTCACCAGGTCGTAACTTAGGCTGTCCTCCACTGAAAGAGCAGCTACCGCCTCCTGAGCTCTCCCGTGAAGTTTACACTGCACTAACAGAGCCCAGGCGTCAGCCGGCCACTGTAATGCCGCTGCCATGCGTTCAAACGCACCGAAATACGCATCCACTTCAGCCTCACGGAAAACCGGCACCAACGCAACATTTTTTCCTACATTGAAGGCAGGTGGATGAGAAGGAAGTGAAAAGCTTTCTCTAGGATTGCCAACAACACCGGATGCGCGCAGTTCGGAGTCTAGCTCCATCTGCCGTATCCGGATCCGGACTTCCTCATCTGCCTCGATTTTCCTTATTTCCAACTGGAACTGCCTGTCTTGCTCCCTGTCTTTAGCCTCTAGCTGAAGCCGGGCGAGACGGATTTTTAGTTTATTCCCTTCCCGGGAATCTGTGCTGCCCACAGGAGAGGATGGACCTCTGCGAGACGGCGTGAGCGATGCCTCACACGACTCGCCCCCCTCGCTGTCATCACTCTTTTCCTCGGTACCTATAAACTTCGCCGCCTGCCTCTGACTTAACGGGTCGTGTTACGTTCCCTCTTTGCTAGGGGTAAGAAAGGGAAACGACACGACCAGTTTGTAATTGGTATTGGTTACCGGTGGTTTTATTGGTAACGGCAAACTGAGCAAAACGTTGCACACAAACAGCTTGGCCCAACAACGGGTCAAGCTGTCACTAGTTCACAAAAGGGTCTCCAAAAGAGAGTAGCCCAGTACTATACAAAAGAAAGAAAATACCTCACTTCTAAAGTGGAAACAAACAATAACAAAACGGGACTGTGAGCAAACACAGCTGGTGCGGGTCTACAGGTGCTAATCACCTGGATCTACGCAATATACACACAGGAAGGCTGATCTACAGGTGCTAATCACCTGGGTCTAAGCTGTTTCACAAGGTAACTATCCTAAGTGTGGTTCTACAGGAGCTAAGCAACCTGGATCTACGCAACACACACACCCTACACTAAACACAGAATACCACGACACACTGCTAACCAGTGTGCTCGCACAGAACCCTACAGAATACACAGGAGGAAGGCTATGTCACAATGAGAGGGTTGCGGCGTCTGTCACACAATACAGAGCCTCCAGAGTGTTGTCCGTGCTCAGCCTTTATACTCCTCCCCAGCAGGTGTGCGCCGGCTGTGCGCTGCGATTGGACGCCGTCAATCCAATCCCCATCTTCAGAGGCGGACCAGGAGATGGGCAGCCAATGATGTTGGCGCAACCACACAGCTCATTTACATGAACACACACACAGCTGAAAACACTCACATGCAGATTAATGAGCAGACAAACAGCATCCGTAACAGGGCCTTTAGAGAAAAAAACATTCTCTGAGGCCCACAACCACAGGTTTTCCGCTGCGCTCAACCAGATGGCGGAGCGGACTCTGCCCTGCCTGTTGATGTAAACCACTGTGGTGCGGTGTCGCTCCTTACCAGCACATGTTTGCCCTGTAGTAAGGGATTGAAGTGATGTAGGACCAGTACTACTGCCCGTAGGTTGATGTGCCGAGTTTCTGTCAGAGGCCAGCCACCACCTATAGCTCTCTCTAGGCAGGCCCCCCCCCCTATCCTGTCACAGATGCATCCCCGTCGCGGTCTGTCGCGGTCTGCAAACTGCCTGATGCCTGTCTGCTCTCTGACAGGGTGGCCCGTAATCTGCCTGCATCGAGCAAAATCCCCAGATACTCCACCTGCTGGTATGGGACTGCTCTTCTTCCAATTGACCTCAAATCCCAACTTGGTTAGGTGTAGGATCAATTGGGCTGTGTGGAACATTGCCCATTCCCTGAGATAAAATAAAACCCTCATGCCATGTTCGCGAAGCGGCTGAAGCGCTGTGGTCACACATTTTCTGAACGTGCGTGGGGATAGGGAGTAGCCGAACGGTAGTCTGTTGTACTCGTAGGCTATCCCCTGGAAGGCAAAACGCAAATACTTTCTGTGCTTTGGAGCAATTTTGACATGAAAGTAAGCATCCTTCAGGTCGATGGTTGTGAACCAATCGCCCAGCTGCACTAGTTCCAGTAATTGTTTTATGGTTAACATATGGAACTTTTTGCAGGCAATGTGCAAGTACATGGAGTAAAGCCCCTTTTCTCTGTCCTGAGAGTGCACAACAGACACAGCCTGTTTTTGCAACAGGGCCTGAATCTCTGTTAAAAAGAAACCTCTCTTCTCCTGGGATGATAGATTTGCCTCTCTTATGCCCATGAATGGAGGAGGGACGCAGCAGAACTAGAGTTAGTAACCCAGTCTCAGTGTCCTGTCCATCCACTCTGTCAGTACACAGCTGAGCTTTCATTCCCTATAAAACTGTGTTTATGGGACATGTAAGCAGCTGTGGTACTCTCTGGTGGCCCACTCCGCCGCCAATCCTTCCATAAAAGGAAGTTTGGCCCATGGGGGGCTGACATAGAAAAGGGCATATTTTCTAATGAGGTCCTTGAACCCACCGGCTGCCTCCTTTTACTGGAGTTACAACGGGGGCGGCGAGTGGGGAACTGTGTCTCATAATGGGTGCCCAGTTAATATCGTATGAAAGGGTTCTTGCCGAATTCAACGAGACATTATGGGGAAATGTGGAATTATGGAGAGAAATGACTCTTACTCCGGGATAAATGCAAATGTTTTTATTCAATGCATTCGTCACACACACATCACTTTTCATGACTTTACAGTGGGAGGAGGCGGAATAACTCGCCCCCTCGCGTCTTGAGTGGTGAGGCACCAGTGTTGTAGTCAAGTCACCAATTCACGAGTCTTAAAGTAACGTGTTATAGCAGAAAGTTTAATACAGTGTATTTCTGGTATATTCATTTTAATGATGTCACCTGATATATAGGATGTGTGTTAAACTTGAATATTCCTAAAATGATGTCCCATTTTAAGTAGAAGTAGATTAGCGCAAATGGTCTTTTCTTCCACTTTTGTGTTATAGTATGTAAGGCAAATGTCAGCCTTATGAACGGAGGTACCGTGGGACTTGCCCTTCCCATGTACGGGAGTCCGCTCAATGGAAATGCGATGTCAAGTTCCGATGTCAAGTTCCTGTCAGCGGCTAGACATATGTTACCAGTGTTTACCAGTGTTGCCAGGGGCATGATAACATCCTCCACTGGAGGTTGGGTGTTGCTGCTGTGAATAAGGCCGACTATGGGTGCCGATGGGCGGACGGTAAAGCACCGCAAAGTAGACCCCCTTTAAGTGTAAGGCAAATGTCAGCCTTATGAACGGAGGTACCGTGGGACTTGCCCTTCCCATGTACGGGAGTCCGCTCAATGGAAATGCGATGTCAAGTTCCGATGTCAAGTTCCTGTCAGCGGCTAGACATATGTTACCAGTGTTTACCAGTGTTGCCAGGGGCATGATAACATCCTCCACTGGAGGTTGGGTGTTGCTGCTGTGAATAAGGCCGACTATGGGTGCTGATGGGCGGACGGTAAAGCACCGCAAAGTATACCCCCTTTAAGTGTAGCCAGGGGCACGAGAAACATCCTCCATGGAGGTTGGGTGTTGCTGCTGTGAATAAGGCCGACTATGGGTGCTGATGGGCGGACGGTAAAGCACCGCAAAGTATACCCCCTTTAAGTGTAGCCAGGGGCACGAGAAACATCCTCCATGGAGGTTGGGTGCTGCTGCTGTGAAGAAGGCCGACTATGGGTGCTGATGGGTGGACGGTAAAGCACCGCAAAGTATACCCCCTTTAAGTGTAGCCAGGGGCACGAGAAACATCCTCCATGGAGGTTGGGTGTTGCTGCTGTGAATAAGGCCGACTATGGGTGCTGATGGGCGGACGGTAAAGCACCGCAAAGTATACCCCCTTTAAGTGTAGCCAGGGGCACGAGAAACATCCTCCATGGAGGTTGGGTGCTGCTGCTGTGAAGAAGGCCGACTATGGGTGCTGATGGGTGGACGGTAAAGCACCGCAAAGTATACCCCCTTTAAGTGTAGCCAGGGGCACGAGCAAAATCCTCCATGGAGGTTGGGTGCTGCTGCTGTGAGGAAGGCCGACTATGGGTGCTGATGGGCGGACGGTAAAGCACCGCAAAGTAGACCCCCTTTAAGTGTAGCCAGGGGCACGAGCAAAATCCTCCATGGAGGTTGGGTGCTGCTGCTGTGAGGAAGGCCGACTATGGGTGCTGATGGGCGGACGGTAAAGCACCGCAAAGTAGCCCCCCTTTAAGTGTAGCCAGGGGCACGAGCAAAATCCTCCATGGAGGTTGGGTGCTGCTGCTGTGAGGAAGGCCGACTATGGGTGCTGATGGGCGGACGGTAAAGCACCGCAAAGTAGACCCCCTTTAAGTGTAGCCAGGGGCACGAGCAAAATCCTCCATGGAGGTTGGGTGCTGCTGCTGTGAGGAAGGCCGACTATGGGTGCTGATGGGCGGACGGTAAAGCACCGCAAAGTAGACCCCCTTTAAGTGTAGCCAGGGGCACGAGCAAAATCCTCCATGGAGGTTGGGTGCTGCTGCTGTGAGGAAGGCCGACTATGGGTGCTGATGGGCGGACGGTAAAGCACCGCAAAGTAGACCCCCTTTAAGTGTAGCCAGGGGCACGAGCAAAATCCTCCATGGAGGTTGGGTGCTGCTGCTGTGAGGAAGGCCGACTATGGGTGCTGATGGGCGGACGGTAAAGCACCGCAAAGTATACCCCCTTTAAGTGTAGCCAGGGGCACGAGAAACATCCTCCATGGAGGTTGGGTGCTGCTGCTGTGAGGAAGGCCGACTATGGGTGCTGATGGGCGGACGGTAAAGCACCGCAAAGTAGACCCCCCTTTAAGATTCCCAGGGGCACGAGATTCTTGAGGGTGTGATCATCTTGGTTTAGTCCGTGGGGGAGTGCTTAAGTTCGGGGGCCCGGGGACCCAAGGTGCTCGAGGTTCTGGAGGTACATGGGAGGGATCCTGGAGCTCCTTAGTCCGTGTTTTGGGGGTCTTGGAGCGGCCACAGAGAGGTGCTTTTCCCCGGGGTATGTCATGGAAGTCTGAAATAACCTGTTTGCTCATGTCAGGGAGAGATGCTGGGGCTGCTGCGTCCGTGTTTTGGGGGTCTTGGAGCGGCCCCGAAGAGGTGGCTTTGTCGGTGTACGTAATGTAAGTGTGAACTAGCCTGTTTTCTCAAGGCAGGGAGGGATCCTGGAGCTCCTTAGTCCGTGTTTTGGGGGTCTTGGAGCGGCCACAGAGAGGTGCTTTTCCCCGGGGTATGTCATGGAAGTCTGAAATAACCTGTTTGCTCATGTCAGGGAGAGATGCTGGGGCTGCTGCGTCCGTGTTTTGGGGGTCTTGGAGCGGCCCCGAAGAGGTGGCTTTGTCGGTGTACGTAATGTAAGTGTGAACTAGCCTGTTTTCTCAAGGCAGGGAGGGATCCTGGAGCTCCTTAGTCCGTGTTTTGGGGGTCTTGGAGCGGCCACAGAGAGGTGCTTTTCCCCGGGGTATGTCATGGAAGTCTGAAATAACCTGTTTGCTCATGTCAGGGAGAGATGCTGGGGCTGCTGCGTCCGTGTTTTGGGGGTCTTGGAGCGGCCCCGAAGAGGTGGCTTTGTCGGTGTACGTAATGTAAGTGTGAACTAGCCTGTTTTCTCAAGGCAGGGAGGGATCCTGGAGCTCCTTAGTCCGTGTTTTGGGGGTCTTGGAGCGGCCACAGAGAGGTGCTTTTCAAGCTCGGTCTCCTTGCAGTGTGAAATAAACAGAGTGCTCGTGTCCGATCGTGCTACTAATTGATAACTTTTAATAGGAATGTCTGTTTGACATGTGTTCAGAAAGTGCTATTTATTCAGAAATATCACTTTCTGAATGACCCATTTTAATTTGAAACTGACTTAAAACAGACCACCCGACCTTTGCAACTAATCTACCCACGTGTAGCATGCTATTTTCGGTTATAAATATTGTCTTATCACCACGGATGTGCCTGTATTTAACAACCAAAAGCTTACAGCACCGGGTATTCCCAGGCGGTCTCCCATCCAAGTACTGACCCGGCCCGACTCTGCTTAGCTTCCGAGATCGGACGAGATCGGGCGTGCTCAGAGTGGTATGGCCGTAAGCAAAGAGTTTGGAGGGCTATTGGCTCCTTGTAGCTGAGGGGGGCTGGCTGGCTGTCTCAGGGCCGAGTTTGGGTGCTGAAAGGCGGACTGCCAAACCGCCTTGTCGATACCCAGCAGCTGTGGGTTCTGCAGGGGTCCCCGGGCCTGCCTGTGAGCCTGTCTCCCCCTCTCCAGCACCTGCGAGCTCTCTGTGGTGCTGGAGAGGCATTTTCAGGCTTCTCTCTGCACCCTTTTCCCCCTACACAAATGACTTTTAAATGGATACTTTTGGATGTAAATGGTTCACTGTGTCACGGCTATGGGTCTCTGAAACAATCAGGCACTTAGGGGCTGCAGGAACACTTTACCCGCCTTGTAAACACCTTCTCCTGGGTAAAACAATCCATTTATTTCCGCCTGCTTTCCATCAGCACCCGCCAGTCATTTCAAACGGTTTCAAATCGTTTTTTCACTTTTAAAAACAGCTTTCTGCCCTGTAAATGATTTCTAATCATTATTACCGTCATGGAGGAGCTGCAGGGACACTTTACCCGCCTTTTAAACACCTTTTCCTGGGTAAACAATCCATTTATTTCCGCCTGCTTTCCATCAGCACCCGCCAGTCATTTCAAACGGTTTCAAATCGTTTTTTCACTTTTAAAAACAGCTTTCTGCCCTGTAAATGATTTCTAATCATTATTACCGTCATGGAGGAGCTGCAGGGACACTTTACCCGCCTTTTAAACACCTTTTCCTGGGTAAACAATCCATTTATTTCCGCCTGCTTTCCATCAGCACCCGCCAGTCATTTCAAACGGTTTCAAATCGTTTTTTCACTTTTAAAAACAGCTTTCTGCCCTGTAAATGATTTCTAATCATTATTACCGTCATGGAGGAGCTGCAGGGACACTTTACCCGCCTTTTAAACACCTTTTCCTGGGTAAACAATCCATTTATTTCCGCCTGCTTTCCATCAGCACCCGCCAGTCATTTCAAACGGTTTCAAATCGTTTTTTCACTTTTAAAAACAGCTTTCTGCCCTGTAAATGATTTCTAATCATTATTACCGCCATGGAGGAGCTGCAGGGACACTTTACCCGCCTTTTAAACACCTTTTCCTGGGTAAACAATCCATTTATTTCCGCCTGCTTTCCATCAGCACCCGCCAGTCATTTCAAACGGTTTCAAATCGTTTTTTCACTTTTAAAAAGAGCTTTCTGCCCTGGCAATTATATCTAATCATTATTACCGTCATGGAGGAGCTGCAGGAACACTTTACCCGCCTTCTAAACACTTATTCCTGGCTAAAACAATCAATGTATTTCCGCCAGGGTCACAGCCTGCTGCTGCTGCTGCTGCTGCTGCTGCTGCTGCTGCTGCGGCGGCTGCTGCTGCTGCTCTCCCTCCCTAAATTCACATCAAAGTCACCCAGCTTTCACACACTATTTCATGGGTAATAAAGCCATGTGCACACTGTATTTAAAGTAATGTTAGCCAGCTTTCAGACACTAATTCCTGGGGAAGAAAGTCACCCTGGACGGGTCATCAAATGTGATTGAAATGGACAGATTCCTGTACATTTCAATCACTTTTAATGGGAGTCGTGAGGTGTGGATGAAATGGCCATATCTTCCTTAAATTCACATCAAAGTCACCCAGCTTTCACACACTATTTCATGGGTAATAAAGCCATGTGCACACTGTATTTAAAGTAATGTTAGCCAGCTTTCAGACACTAATTCCTGGGGAAGAAAGTCACCCTGGACGGGTCATCAAATGTGATTGAAATGGACAGATTCCTGTACATTTCAATCACTTTTAATGGGAGTCGTGAGGTGTGGATGAAATGGCCATATCTTCCTTAAATTCACATCAAAGTCACCCAGCTTTCACACACTATTTCATGGGTAATAAAGCCATGTGCACACTGTATTTAAAGTAATGTTAGCCAGCTTTCAGACACTAATTCCTGGGGAAGAAAGTCACCCTGGACGGGTCATCAAATGTGATTGAAATGGACAGATTCCTGTACATTTCAATCACTTTTAATGGGAGTCGTGAGGTGTGGATGAAATGGCCATATCTTCCTTAAATTCACATCAAAGTCACCCAGCTTTCACACACTATTTCATGGGTAATAAAGCCATGTGCACACTGTATTTAAAGTAATGTTAGCCAGCTTTCAGACACTAATTCCTGGGGAAGAAAGTCACCCTGGACGGGTCATCAAATGTGATTGAAATGGACAGATTCCTGTACATTTCAATCACTTTTAATGGGAGTCGTGAGGTGTGGATGAAATGGCCATATCTTCCTTAAATTCACATCAAAGTCACCCAGCTTTCACACACTATTTCATGGGTAATAAAGCCATGTGCACACTGTATTTAAAGTAATGTTAGCCAGCTTTCAGACACTAATTCCTGGGGAAGAAAGTCACCCTGGACGGGTCATCAAATGTGATTGAAATGGACAGATTCCTGTACATTTCAATCACTTTTAATGGGAGTCGTGAGGTGTGGATGAAATGGCCATATCTTCCTTAAATTCACATCAAAGTCACCCAGCTTTCACACACTATTTCATGGGTAATAAAGCCATGTGCACACTGTATTTAAAGTAATGTTAGCCAGCTTTCAGACACTAATTCCTGGGGAAGAAAGTCACCCTGGACGGGTCATCAAATGTGATTGAAATGGACAGATTCCTGTACATTTCAATCACTTTTAATGGGAGTCGGTGTGGATGGCCTGTTGAATCCGATTTTGAGCACTCTTTTCCCCGCATAAACTAGTTTAAATCACCGTTAAACACTTATTCTGTTGATGTCTATATAACCGACTTCCCGCTATGCATTAAGTCGGTTATATGGACCCTGTACACTAGGCATACCGCGGCCGGTAGTAAATGTCCAACCATTGTACCCTCTGGTCCCTAGAGTATGTAAGGGAAACTTCTGCAGCAATGGAGAGTCAGGACTCATAGAGACACGAGGAGAGTTGGAGCTTTGATGTCAAACACTGGTAGTTTATTACAAGTCAACGGCCGGAGAATTCATATCACAAGTCACAGCAGCAAAAGGTTCTGACTGCACGGGTGGGTTGTCATGTCAATTCTGATCAGCCTATCTCTCGATAGACCTTTTAACTAGTTTACAGAGAGTTCATCAGCATATTGGGGGAGGCGTACACATCTGTGGAGCTAGAGGAGATATCCCCCAACTAGAAATACTCAATCACTTGTCAGTGGTGTTTAGAAGCCAGCATTCTCACAGTCGTAAACCCCCCCATCAGGCCATAAAACTGACACTTAAGTGCTGGAGCACATTCCTGAGCGAGCGAGCTAGGGAGGGAGAGAGAGAGGGAGGGAGAGAGACAGACAGACAGATGGAGAGAAAGAGAGCTAGGGAGAGCACACCTTTATCTATTTAATATAGATAAAGTAAGAAATAATTCCAATGTGTACTATAGGACAGTAAAAAAAACTGTTTAAAAGGGGAGTGGTTAGTAAAATATGCATAAAGAAAAAGAAAGAATGCTAATAGGTAACATAAGATAAGAATAAACAAGTTTAAATGATTTGTTATTGGTTGTGATCATATTCTAAAGATGTTTGGATTATTGAAAATACAGCTCCCTTTCATAGAGTGTTGAGAGTTGTATCCATCAATTCATGTTGTGCTCAAAGTGCACCAGATTGATGCATTTCACTTCAACATTTTAAAAAAAAATCTTCCATGCATGCTCATGAGGCGGTGAGGACCCCCCTAGAGGAGGTGAGATAATATGTTTTAACATGTAACCATTAATTGATCTCACTTATCAAACTATAAAATCAAAACCAGCTTGCAGTTTAAAGATTTAGTTTAAGGCAATCACTAGTCAAATGCATTTAAAACATAGGATCATAAGAGATCCAGGTGAGGTATAAAATCAGGATCATAACAGATCCAGCTGAGGTATAAAATCACAGTTAAGGTATACAATTCACAGTGGTGATTTGATCAATTTGTAATCTGCAAAGTTACAGTGTCCTCAATTTTAGGATTACTTTACATGTACTTCATTACGCATTAATCAAGAGTAAGGCACTCAGTTTTAATGAAATCTATACATTCATTTTAATCAAGTACATTGTTAAAAATCTGAAAGGAAAATTAAACAATTAGTTTAATCTGAAAATCTGAAATCTGAAAAGGAAAAGTTAGGCAAATATTCAAAGACTTTTGTAAAAACCTGGAAAGGAAGGTTTAAACGTTTAAAACTTGAACCATCATTTTAGGTCCGTCTGTGCATGGGTAATACGTCGAAGAGTAGTGTTGTTAAGCCTGATTGCTGGACAATTAAGGATAGTAACATTATCTGTTATAATATTAGAAATATATTATTATTCAATACCTTATAATCTGAAAATATCAATTAATTTATTTTGTTTAGTGTGAAAGTGTAATCTGATCTGACAAAATATATTTATCACCACTATTTAACACATGTCTGTTCATCGGAAATATAAAAACAATCATTAATTGTACATCTGTAAACATCTGGTCATTCAATTCAAATGTTATATTTGTACAAGAGCTGGAAGAACATGTCCTCCTGACTCGTTCTCCTCCTCTCTTTATGACACAGAATGTCTGGTGTTTGTAAAGGCATCCTGATACTATATAGATTAGCACTGAGGTGCTGATTTTTAACGATAAAATTGTTACTCTTAGAAACAAAATTAATGACCTCTTGCCTTCGACCAGTATAGTGTTATCAACAGCTCCCGGAATCGTAAGTTCTAATATTACACTAGATAGTAAACTAGAATGCTTTTCAGCCATTAACCTTGAACAATTACATTCAGTGATTCTCTCTTCTAAACCATCAACGTGCATGTTAGACCCAATTCCAACTAAGCTGTTGAAGGAAGTTTTTCCATTAATTAGCACTTCTTTATTAAATATTATGAATGTCTTTATTATCAGGCTATGTTCCACAATCATTCAAAGTAGCAGTGATAAAACCGCTTCTTAAAAAGCACAACCTCGATCCAGAGGTTTTAGCCAACTATAGACCTATTTCTAATCTTCCGTTCCTCTCAAAAATTCTTGAGAAAGCGGTCGCAAAACAGTTGTGTGATTACTTAAAAAACAATGATTTATTTGAAGATTTTCAGTCTGGCTTTAGAACACATCATAGCACAGAGACAGCTCTGGTTAAAGTCACAAATGATATTCTAATAGCCTCAGACAAGGGACTTGTCTCTATTCTTGTTTTGCTCGATCTTAGTGCTGCATTTGATACTATCGACCATGATATCCTATTGCAAAGACTAGAGCACTTAGTTGGCATACAGGGAACTGCTTTAGACTGGTTTAGGTCCTATCTATCTTAACGCTCTCAGTTTGTACGTGTTAACGATGAATCTTCCACGCAAACCAAAGTTAGCCATGGAGTGCCACAGGGCTCAGTGCTCGGACCTATTTTGTTCACATTATATATGCTTCCGTTAGGCAATATTATAAGGAATCATTCTGTAAACTTTCATTGTTATGCGGATGATACTCAACTATATTTATCAATCAAGCCTGATGAAATTAATCATCTAAATAAAATTCAAGACTGCCTTAAGGACTTAAAAACGTGGATGACCTTAAACTTTTTGATGTTAAACACGACCAAAACTGAAGTTATTGTACTTGGCCCGAAGAATCTACGAAACAAATTATCTAAAGACATACTAACTATGGATGGCATTAATTTGGCCTCCAGTGAGACTGTAAGGAATCTTGGTGTTATATTTGATCAGGATTTATCCTTTAACGCCCACATAAAATCAATTTCAAGGACCGCCTACTTCCATCTACGTAACATTGCAAAAATCAGGCATATCTTGCCTCAAAACGATGCAGAGAAACTAGTCCATGCATTTGTTACTTCTAGGCTGGATTATTGTAACTCTTTATTATCAGGGAGTACCAAGAAGTCAATCAAGTCGCTTCAGCTGATTCAAAATGCTGCGGCTCGTGTACTAACCAGAGTTAGGAAAAGGGACCACATTACTCCTGTTCTGGCTGCCTTACCCTGGCTCCCTATAGAACACAGGATAGAATTTAAAATTCTTCTTCTCGCCTACAAAGCCCTTAATGGGCAGGCGCCATCTTACCTTAAAGAACTCATTATACCCTACTGTCCTACTAGGGCATTGCGTTCCAAGAATGCAGGGTTGTTGGTTGTTCCTAGAATCTTTAAAAGTACAATGGGAGCCAGAGCCTTTTCTTATCAAGCTCCACATTTGTGGAATCAGCTTCCAGTTTGTGTTCGGGCGGCAGACACCCTATCCGTTTTTAAGAGTGCGCTTAAGACCTTCCTTTTTGATAAAGCTTATAGTTAGGGCTGATTAGATTCAGCCCCTAGTTTTGCTGATATAGGCTTAGTTTGTCGGGGGACATCTTACTTCTTCCTTCTCTCTGTCTATACCCGTGTACACTCATGTTCCGATTAACCCAGCTTCCCCAAATGTCTTTCTTTTTGGTGTCTATATACGCTGGGATCCGGAGTCATGGATGATCCTGCGGTCCTGTGTCCTGGATCGCGAGCGCTGGATCTTGAGTCGTGGCTGTGGTCCTGGATCATAGGTCCTGGATGGATATCCTCGTGGATTCATCTTCCTATTATACACACATGCATTTCCAAACATTTGGACTACCTATGTTGCAAATGTATTATCTTTTCAATTTACACACGGCATCTATTGCACGTCTGTCCGTCCTGGGAGAGGGATCCCTCCTCTGTTGCTCTCCCTGAGGTTTCTCCCATTTTTCCCTTTAAACTGGGTTTTCTTTGGAAGTTTTTCCTTGTACGATGTGAGGGTCTAAGGACAGAGGGTGTCGTATTGTCATACTGATATTCTGTACACACTGTGAAGACCACTGAGACAAATGTAACATTTGTGATATTGGGCTATATAAATAAACATTGATTGGTTGATTGATTGACTGATTGGCTCAAAACTCTTCTTCATCAGAGCGCCATATTTCAACCCCCCCAATTGCTCTGCTTTTGTGTGGCTCATTCAGTGAGCACTGTAGTTTATCCCCCAGTGAAATGGAGGCTCATCTGCCTGCATTCCTTCTGCTATCTGCTTGAGAGCAGTGCAACTGCTTATTCCAAGTGGCACATCCAGATGCCCCCCCCCCCCGTGATGGGAGAGGTTAGGAAGACATATGCTCCTCCAAGAAACATGGAACCTTGTATGAGAATCATATACTCATCAGTCCAAAGCAGAGAAATGTTATTTTAAGTTAAAGGTGAACTCGTCCCTATGGACATAACCCCTTCTCAATTATGCTAAATGTTATATTAATTCACCATTTACCGTATGATAAAAGATTAGTTTATCAGAAATACATTTCCTCTTCCATAAAACATAGATTTGAGAAATAAATGTTCCAATATGAAATCAATTACTCAATATAATTGACTCTCCCCTCCCTTTTCTTACATATGTCACATATGTAATAACAACGTAGGAGTCTATTTAAACATGGTATTGTCTATAAGCTATTAATTGAGAAGACTCAGTGTTACGTGCCGTAGTGTGTGTGTGTGGTCGGGTGTGTTTTCCTCTCTCTCCCTCTGATTGTCCCCAGGTGCAGCCTCTCCCCAGGTGCTCCTAATTAGCAATCACGGCTTCCATATAGGACCGGAGGAGGACGGCAGTGAGGCCCCCTTCTTTCTCTCCTTCTCGTCTGGCTGCATGTGTGCAGCCTGTCTCTGTGTGAGACCCAGCCTAGTTGTGTGCCGTTTATTGTACGCTGGTGTTGTAATCTGGCTGGTGAGCCGCCTTAATATGTTCTTATTAAAACCTCACTTAAACTTTCAGCATTGAGTTTCCTCTCTTTTTTTCTCTCGTCCAGCTATCTTTTGTGTCGCTACTTCCCTTGGTACCCCTAGATCTACAAGGGAACGTAACATGGGGGCTCGTCCAATCTTTGAGACAAAGAGTGAGTATTTGGTTGTTGGTTGGTGTTGATATTGTGTGTGGTGGTGAGCAGTAGTGTATATAGGTGTAGGATTGGCTCCGAAGTGTCTTCCTGTTGAACAGCCTCCTCAGTTTAGACAGGGGAGTGTCTATCTGGACTGAATCAGTCCTTCCTTCAGGCACTCATTTTTTATTTTGCCTTTTTTATTTTCGGGGTAATCCTGGGTGGGGATTCATTCCCTGTTGGGGGCAGGCGATTCAGGGTTTCGGCCGCTGATGTTTGCCTTTTAAAGTCTCCTCGAGCCCGGCACGCTCCAGAAGATAGTTAGGTAAAGTTTGGTAGGCAGGATCTGGGGAAGTTTGTAAATAAATAAATAATAATATTTGTAAGTAGCCGTTGCTATGGGGTCTAAATTAGATGCCAGGGTAAAAGTGCGTATGGCTCGTCTCCAGTGTGAGAGGGAGGAGCGTGAGCGAGAGTTTCAGCTCAGGAGGGAGCTGGAGAGCAGGAAGCAGGAGCTGGAGATCAGGAAGCATGAGCTGGAGATCAGGAAGTTGGAGGCAGACACTGCTGTCCGGATGCGTCAGCTAGAGCTCCAAGCAGCTGTGGTGGGTGATTCTGCCGTTACACCTTCAGGTTCGGCTGCTGCTTTTGATGCTGGTAGCAACATTCAGCTGGTCCCTGTCTTTCTTGAGTCGGAAGTGGAGATGTTCTTTAGTGCATTTGAGCGCATTGCAGCTGCTCTGCTCTGGCCAGAAGACGTGTGGGACATACTTGTACAGTGCAAGCTAGTCGGCAAGGCTCAGGAGGCTTGCTCTTCTCTTTCTGTCGAGGATAGTTTGGAGTATGACAAGGTGAAAGGTGCTGTTCTCAGGCCTACAGGCAGGATTTTCGCGGCATGAAGAAAGCTGCTGGCCAAACATACGTGGACTTCGCGAGGGAGAAGAAAGTCCTCTTTGACAGGTGGTGTAGAGCATGTACAGCGGATGACATCGCTTCAGTATGTGAGCTGATGCTGTTGGAGGAGTTCAAAAACTGTGTACCGGAGCGTACGGTAGTCTACCTGAATGAGCAGAGAGTGACTACCCTTCAGCAGGCTGCCACTCTGGCAGACGAGAGTGCGCTGATACACAAGAGCGGTTTTTTCCAGCGGGACCCTCCTCAGCGGGACACTTATCGGAGAGCTCCTGATAATGATGTTCCCTGTGCCAGTGTTCCAGTGTTAGGTCCCAGGATAGACAGAGCGTGTTATTTTTGTTTTGACCCAGGTCACATGATAGCAGACTGTGCAGCTTGGAAGAGGAAGCAGGCCACCACTATGGCGGATGAGGAAGGGCTTGAGCTTTTGGCTCAGAGCGATTCTCCTCATCGTTTTGGGGTCCGGAAAGCTCATAACAGGCGTGCCACACATGCTCATTCTGCTTCTCTTCCAGGACCCAAGAAAAAGAAAATCGTGTTTCTTTTGTCTTGATCCTGGTCATCTAGAGGCAGAGTGTGTAGCTCGGAAGGAGCAGGTGGAAACTGCTCTGGAAAAGCCAAAAGCCCGGCACCCGGTTGCGATGCGACAGAGTGGTGAGGTGCAGTTAAGTTCTGCATCCGTCTGTGACAGTAGTGTGGGTGTTTCCGTCTCTGAAGCGGTGGGGGTGGACCTGGCTCAGAGCGATGCGGATCTGTGTTCGGTGAGTGGTGTGTGTTGTGTGTGTTCCATGTGTTGCTCCGGTGTTGGCTGCTGGTGAGAAGTATAAGGTGTGTTTTATGGGGGGAAGTGTTACGTGCCGTAGTGTGTGTGTGTGGTCGGGTGTGTGTGTTTTCCTCTCTCTCCCTCTGATTGTCCCCAGGTGCAGCCTCTCCCCAGGTGCTCCTAATTAGCAATCACGGCTTCCATATAGGACCGGAGGAGGATGGCAGTGAGGCCCCCTTCTTTCTCTCCTTCTCGTCTGGCTGCATGTGTGCAGCCTGTCTCTGTGTGAGACCCAGCCTAGTTGTGTGCTGTTTATTGTACGCTGGTGTTGTAATCTGGCTGGTGAGCCGCCTTAATATGTTCTTATTAAAACCTCACTTAAACTTTCAGCATTGAGTTTCCTCTCTTTTTTCTCTCGTCCAGCTATCTTTTGTGTCGCTACTTCCCTTGGTACCCCTAGATCTACAAGGGAACGTAACACTCAGTATCACCTGTGTGCAGCTTACAAAAAACAATTGTGAGAAACATATATTAAGCAGGGAATGCATACCTTTGTTGAAAAAACAAAGCATAGCCGATGCAGGAGGAAAAGCTTCATCCCCCTCAACATCTGAGTTACCACTGAAGGCATAGCATGGATGATAGTGGGCGTCTGAGGGTGTCATTACTGAGAAATGTCAAACAAATTCAAAACCTTACATTTGAAAACAGGTTTGGATTCCTCCACTTAAGGTGACGTTATCATTGGAAACAATAAAAACGAACTGTTTTGATGTATAATCTATAAATTGAATCGTCAGAGCAGAACAGAATGGTTGTATTGCAGCCTGAGTTTCGTGCAGCCTCTAGTTTTACCAGGTGGAAACACTGTCCATAATGTGAATACATGCTGAATTAGACAGTAAGAGGCCCCTGACATTAGGCCTATACTAAAAATAGTAGGGGCTTTTAACAGCTTGCCAACTTACAGGCATCCTCTGAATAGCAGTATGAATAGCCTTAAAAAAACAAACAACCCACTCTGCGGTAACGAAAGTCATATTTCTGACCCAAGTGAAGCCGTTAGTCTCATCTGACTGACCCAAGGGTTGGTGCTGGTGTGACAGGGAGGCTTCCAAGTGTTCAAAGCAGATGTCAAGCTTTCAGCTCATGGCTCGGTGGGGGGAAGCAGACCCACGTGAGACAGTATCAACGGCTGTAATGTTCAGTTTGAGGAGTGTCATTCTCTCTGGGAGCAGGAAATGGTGTCCATTCTCGGACCAGACCATTAATGTCATGAAGAGCAGCCATAGCATCTCTGTGACTGCACTCAGCCGGACTGTAGCAGGGTAGAACTGGGTGACTCTTAGTGAAGCCGTCCAACGCCATAGACAAAATGGAACCACGTACTAACAAAAAGGACACAAGATCATCAATGTCTCTCTTTACCATTGGCCTAATTGTAAAACAAATTAGTGGGAAAAATGTGGAACACTAATCCATCATCATGTGAAATGTTGAGTTAATTTAAATAATTACCTATGGGTTGAAATCAAATTAACATTAACATTAGAAGTTCAAATTGGACTTGCACGGATCAGAATCTAAGCAATACACCATTTTCCCAGCTCTGTAATGAAAAGGATAACAAGATTAGGTACATTACAGGAGTGTTAAAACACCCAAACATGCACATGTATCTTATTCTAGTAGAGATTAGAGGACAGGTCTAATGTTGTGAACGAAATCATCAAGTCAAAGTTGTAGCTATTCTATCTTGAATTACTAATAACTCTAAAGAAGGCAACAATTTACAAAGTGGATAAGGCGAATACTCATCCAAAGTGTGTGTGTGTGTGTGTGTGTGTGTGTGTGTGTGTGTGTGTGTGTGTGTGTGTGTGTGTGTGTGTGTGTGTGTGTGTGTGTGAGCAGCTTGTCTGCCCAAGGTTTACAGCAGTGAGAATGTTTATGAGAAGCAATTTGTAGCTTAGACTGAACTCGAAGGAAACTAGACTGGAATTTTTTTTTTTTTAAGAAATCAAAACAGCTGGGTGAATATTCTATTTATGGTATTTCAATTGGGCCAAGTAGAACCCCTTCATGGATTTGGGTTGCAACACAAAGTGATACTGATCTCTGTCTGTTAGGATTTGGAAGTCTCATGATTTATTGTGTGGGCCTGTGAAGGAGAGGCCCAGGGAAAACAACATATATCTTGGAACTGCAATTACTTATCTTAAAGAGATTGCAACATTATACTTCTTTACAAAAAATGCTCAATTCATTTAACACTTATTATGCACACAATAAAAACCTCAACAAATATATTGATCCTGGCTTAACCAGCTCAGTAGTTTAACAACTATTAGAATTGTAGTAATGTCTGTAGACCAATTGTACTAGAAATACTTTGAAACAGTTTAATAAAGAATGTTAAACTATATTTAAAAACTGTAATTGAACTTCAACTTATATTAATTATCTGATTCCAGTGGCCAGTTGGAGTAAACAATCAACAAAGTTTCCATTTTGCAGCAACAGCGCAAAAGGTTTCAACAACAATTAGTATTATGTCTTAGTCTAGTTCTGTCTTATCTGCTTTGTTTCGGAATGTGTTCAATACATTACGTTTTGTATTCATTATTACCATACAATACATAGATTAAGAATAAATTAAACAAATAATACAACATTGACCTAATTGAGCAGACAGATTTGTTTGCATCCCTGATCTCCTCAGGCAGGTATTTACGACCAGCAGTGATGCCTCTGAGGGTCTCAGGGTGTAAGACGGGGCATAGGGTTTATACAAGTTCACAAAGATATCTTAACATACCAGCAATACAATTTAAAATGTATTGTTAAAGCAATATCATCTTATTTTCTTCTTACACCTACAGCGCACACCCTGAACAGTATGCTTCTCTGCACACTCAGATGCAGGACATAAAAACACTGTTTTGCTATTTATTTTCATTTTGCAGCACATTTATACTATAATATATAATTTTGCTTTACATCTTTACATTATTAAGTCATTTACTTTTGGTGAGATAACTAAAGTTTAGTTCATTTTACCCTGGCTATGGACTGATTCATTATTAGTTGTTACAAAACATACACAAGACGGTGGGTAGACAAACCAATATAGACCCCCCATACAAACAAACATGATGTTATGTTTTGCATGGGGCTTTTGTTGTTTTTGTGTTTAACTTGTTGTGTGCTCCTTTTACCCCTCACTACTCTGTCTTTCTGTCTCTGCAGGGCTGGTGTGTGACAGGGGGGCGTGGCTGGTTACTCCTGGCAGCAGATGAGGCACACCTGTCCCCACTCACTTGATTACCTGCTCTTTAAGAGCCTGGCCCTCACCTCACTTCTCTGCCAGAGTATTGTTCATGCTGTCCCGCGGTCCGGAGTGCCTTTCTGCAGCCTGGAGTCTGTTGTAGTTGGTTAATGAGTTCTTTTTGAGTTTTGGTCGGAAACGTTTTGCCGCAGCTTTGTTTTTGGTTTACTACGGCCAGCCAAGCTCCCTGTCGTCAGTACCTGCCTTGGATTACCTTGTTTATTAAACTTTTTGAAACTTTATTTTTTGTCAGTCTCTGCTTTGGGGTCCCAGTAGTATCTAAACATCACAGATGAACTCGCAATAAACACCAGTGCGACAGGAAAGTTCATCCAGCTCAATTTAGTCCGAATTAAGAGGTTTCAGAGGGGGTAGGGAATTATAGAAATGGAGCACCTTGACCGCTAAGATCGTGCCTGAAGACCGTCCAAAAGCGATAACTAGCTTATCCTCTTGCAACACCACTACTCTATTCTAGTGGCGCTATGAATCCCCAACCAGGAGAACATAGACTTTTTTCCTCTACCCTTTCTCTCCAACAGCCCAATTAACTGTAGTCCTACACGACCAGCCTATACACCCACCATCGAGTTCATCACAACGATGAAACACAGTTTTGTTCTACACTTGCTTGCCACTGCCCACCCGTGATCAATTAGCCTATAATGTTATGTATGCACCCCGGACCGCCACCAGCTGGTCCAGCAACGTAGGGAACGCTTCCAAGCAACGTAGGAAATGTTCCTCCAGCAGAGTAGAGAGCTGTGGCGCATCGGGTGATGCACGCACCTTGCGCTGCCCCGGCCTTGCCAGCAATGTAGAAGACTGTCACAAACAACGAGTGCTTTTAGACCATCTCGTTTTTAATGGAGACGGCGGTGGTGTGAGTTAAAGATATAGACAAAAAGCTTTGACTTTCTTCCTCTCAGCTGCACGGCTCCAGCCACCCAAACACGGGGAAATATTTACACACACCCCCGCGGCTGCTGCTGGAGCCGTGTTTAGAGAGGCGATGGGGGGAAATATCTCGGGCTGCTTATTTTTAACTGCTGTGTTGGCCGCTGAAACCCCCAGAATTCGGCGATTTTTCCAATATAAATCTTTACATTGCTTTCATACAGAAGCTCCACTTTACTGATGTATTTATTTAAGGTTACTCTGAACATAATCTGTGCATGCTTGTATGGTACTTTCGTCCCAAGCAGCATGCACAGAGGCAATCAGCCAAATGTTCATTAACCAAAAAATGAAACACAACCGCTCAGTTTCACAGGTAATTTTAGGATACCGTCAATCACAGATTCTGGTAAGGCAATGTCCAAATGTAGATTTGAAATTACACTTACCAGTTCTGAAGATGTGTTGGTATCCTGCCTACAACGCCAATTTGTAAGGGAAACTTCTGCAGCAATGGAGAGTCAGGACTCAGAGAGACACGAGGAGAGTTGGAGCTTTGATGTCAAACACTGGTAGTTTATTACAAGTCAACGGCCGGAGAATTCATATCACAAGTCACAGCAGCAAAAGGTTCTGACTGCACGGGTGGGTTGTCATGTCAATTCTGATCAGCCTATCTCTCGATAGACCTTTTAACTAGTTTACAGAGAGTTCATCAGCATATTGGGGGAGGCGTACACATCTGTGGAGCTAGAGGAGATATCCCCCAACTAGAAATACTCAATCACTTGTCAGTGGTGTTTAGAAGCCAGCATTCTCACAGTCGTAAACCCCCCCATCAGGCCATAAAACTGACACTTAAGTGCTGGAGCACATTCCTTAAAGGAGATAACAGAATATTGGTTGGTTATTAACGTCAACAGGCAATAAGGTTAAATATCTAGGAGTAAAGACAAAATTATTCCCTCACATAATCAAAAGGTGTTTTTTTGGCTATTTGTGAGTAGGTAAGGTACAGTACAACCTGTGAATTCTGCCTTGAGTAAAATGATTACCCGTTGATAAGTATTTTTCAGAAAGTCATTTTGGGCTTTCAAGGGCGGAACTCAGTAGGTTATCTGTACGAGTTTTTTGTATGATCTGGAAACTTAAATTAATAAAAGGAGAAAATATTGTGTCAATTATTGGACCTTCTCAAATATAACTATACTCTACAGTTTCCAGATATTAGAAGAGGCCATGAGATGATGTGTGTTATTGAGTCACACAGTTAGAGAGACAATGGTCCTTCTGATTTATCAATAGATGTATTCATGTTAAGTGAGCTGACTTAGAGGTTAGAGGAAGTTCAGAGAAGGCCTTAGGGTATAGGAACAGTTGGCTGGTCCTGGGGATGTCATGAGACGATGACGTTTAAACATATGCAGGTATAGCTTTCAGACAGGAAAACATGTGACCTTTGTGTGATAGGCTGCATGATAAGATGTGTGTGCGTTCAGTCAAAGAGTCCTTTGTATGAAGAATTATACTACTCCAAAGCATGCTGTGGGACTGCTTGAGGGCAGACACACACACACACACACACACACACACACACACACACACACACACACACACACACACACACACACACACACACACACACACACACACACACACACACACACACACACACACACACACACTGTAAGGAGAGGGGGCGAACCAGACGGAGTCAACAACTGCTGACTCATTGCCCCTAGGGTCCCGCCCAGAAGTGAAACTGGCCAATGGAGAACTGCCAACTCACTGGCTAGCTCGCCCAGAAGTGAAATCGCCAATAACAAATAGCTAGGGAGGAGCAACCAACACAACTCCTCCCCACTTGTGTGTATAAATATTATGATATTCTTATGATCGGCGCTCTTTTTCTGACTGGCTGTCGTGGTACGTATATCACATGGTGGTAGGAATTGAGCCCGGAGTACTCTGTATTTTGTACTATTGCAGAGTGCTCTGTATTGTGTATTGTTGCTTTTACCATTAAAACAGATTATTGTTTAACCTTTATTCTGGTGCTTTGAGTTCCTTCTTTTATAATTTGACCAGCTCATCAGTCATCAAGGGACGCGCGGAGCAGAGGTGAACCTTCCACCACCGCCATTGGGTGGTGCTCCAACACTCTCGAGTCACCACTCTTCGACTCCGAGTCACCAAGGGAGAGTTGTAGTCGAGTCCAAGTCCGAGTCACCCAAGGAGTGTCCGAGTCATCATTACGTGTGTTTGAGTCCAAGTCCGAGTCACCCAAGGAGTGTCAGAGTCGAGTCATCATTACCTATGTTCGAGTCCAAGTCCGAGACACCTAAGAAGAGTCCAAGTCAAGTCAGAGTCACAAGTCTTCATGTATTAACCTTCGTGGATATATGTGTTGAAATGTAGCTGCTCCTCTACATTGCTTTTATCCTGTCATGTTATACTAATCTGTCTATTGAACTGCTGTGAAGCGAGTTTGGCTACAATTCTTGTAATAGGTGCTATAGAAATATAAAGCTTATTACTAATATTATTATTATTATTGTAAATGACCTTTAATATGTCTAACTATATTTAAAATTAGTTACCTTTTAGAGAAGTGATTATATTTGTATGCCAATATTTTCCTATGGTAAAGTTGTCATTTTGCACTTTTATTTTGATAGTAATAAGATCGGGACTCTTATTTTGAAGGAACTTTTACCAGTTAAATCGGTTTACTGATAAAGATTTAGCCCCAGAAAGCACATGGCTACTTAGCATGCAAAAGTATGTCATTCTGCATGTTAAGTAGCCATGTGATTTTGTGTTATCAGCTGAATCTTTATTTATTGATTAGATCACGTTACTCTGATGATAGTGTTCAAGACAGCCATGTCTGAACTCGATCCTTAGAGTAATGTGTTACGGAGCCTTCTCTTCAATATTGTTTCCACATAACGAGCATTTTGCGCTGCTCTTTTCCAATGTGGAAGCAGAATGTGTGAAAGCATACAGCACGATGCAGGGTGTGTCTCTAGACATCTCTAGACTGGAATAGCGGGGCCCAGTCCGTGAACACGCCTCACAGGTGCACATGCCAGGACATCAGACTCCAGAGAAAACTTGCTCGAGTCCAAGTCAGAGCGTCAATGTACAAGTCGAGTCACCGTGGGGGGAAAAGATCACGAGTCCGAGTCCAAGTCAGCGTACGCGAGAATTCACGAGTCCAAGTCCGAGTCGCGTCAATCAGTGCGCGAGTCCGAGTCGAGTCACGAGTCCCGAAAATCGGCACTCGAGTCCGAGTCCAGGACTTGAGTACTCCATCTCTGTGAGGCACACAGCTCTCGCCGCTGGGACGCTTCCTCTTCTTACAGCCCGTCATTACTGGGAGGATGGCCCACCCCACCCCGAAGCTCTCTGTCAGCGCGAAGCCGGAGCAGAGGCCTGTCGGGATCGCGCAGCCTGTCCCCGCGGGTGCCAGTATTGAGCCGGTTCCGCGGGACCAGCCGAGGAGGTAGAAGGAGCAGCGGGAGCCATGGGTTCTCTAAACCGGCGCATTTCCCTCCTTCTCACACTAAGCTTCGACCTTTCAAGCTCCAAGTGTCTGAAATGCTGTGTGACCGATGAGATCGATCCAAAGAGCCCGGGGGCCCCTAGGAGATCATCACGGTCCTTCCTGGAGAGAGCCGTGAATCCCAGCCAGACGTGGCGTGATCCCACTGTGGCCAGGGACATTACACGGCCAGCTGCGGTGGCAACACCATGATCAGATTATTCATCTGCTCGATGCTGCGGTCCAAATAATCGCTCCTGAGATGGAGAGGCGGGGGCGTCCGGCTGAGGAGTAATCAGCGAAATGCCCAACACACCCAGATTATTCGCCGCTGTAGCCATCTGTGCCCCAGAGCCGGAATATTTTATCAAAAATATTCCAGCGTCTCTCGGTCACGAGGCAGTGGGGCCAGAGGCTTTTTACCCTCCGCCCATCCTGCTGCCTGTGGGAGCAGATAGGCTGCCAGGCTCTCATCAAGGGGGGACACACCGAGACACGCTGTGTCTGTGCGGCCCTGCACCCTGAGGATCCCCACCATACCAGCCACTGGAGCCTTTGTCCTCAGTGGCCGTCGCCACAACACCTCCACACACTGCAAGATATTTGGCAACGGGGGCGAAACGAAGGCTGGCTGCGCTGGGCGGACCGGGCCGTAGAACCCCTGGCAGAGGCGGCTCACCGGCTTCGGCGGCAGTGGTGGGGGGAGCGGAAGCCCTACACACTCCGCCGCCATGGTCATCACCAGGGGGAAGTCCTGGCGGACAGACCTAGGCGGTGGACTTCCATGGATGCCGGACCCGGAAGTGCCCGACAATGAGAAGTCCTCGTCATCTTCCCCCCCGGCAAGCGGAGCCATCCGCCCCGCTGGAATGGCGAACGTGAATGGCGAACGTGAATGGCGCCCCCTCGGCCATATCCTGGTCCCCCATCTCCACTACATCGAGCTCAGCCTGGTCATCCGTGTCATCACCACGCAGTGAGACGTAGTGGGTCTGGAAATGATCCCACCGGTGCTGGCGTCTGAGCCGTGGAAGCCCCCGGCAGGCAGTGCAGGACGGTGAATGTTTCACGCCGTCCACGGCGTGGTCAGGCCCCAAACATTTGAAGCAGAGGTGGTGGGGATCAGCGCCCGTTATTAAGCCAGGGCACGAAGGACAGGCACGGGTCTCCTGAAGTGGTGACTCCATGGAGCTACGAAACTTCTTTACTTACTCTTCTTTCAAAAAGTTGATTTTCTCTGTCAGGTGTTGTCCCGCTCACTGAAGAGAAAAGGAAAAGGATGACAGTCAGGAGGTGTAGCCACCTTATATACTGTGAGCTGTGCACGCATTCAGGTAGGCTCCCCCTGATTGGCCAGCTACGTTTATACAACTTCAGTGTGTGAACGCTCGCATATCATTGATGAGAGTAGTACCCCAAGAGTCCAGTAGAGGGCGGAGCCTTTGTGAGATAGAACATTAGTGAACTAAACTAAGTGCTCCCTTTTTGCTACAAAGGGGTACCATCCTTGAAAGTTTTTCAATCTTCCACTTGTTTTTCTAGCAGTACAGCCAGAACTAAGATAGTAAAATGACACATAGCTACTTCAACTATTATGTACATACGGCTAATGATGTTTGTTTAATCGTTGTGTTTTAAAAAAACGAGTACTTGAAAAGTTGAAAGTTATTAAAAACATGTACTTATTTGTAATTGACTCAATTATTTCAATGGTGCTACTATTTTTCATAAAATTGATAGTTGGGTCAAGTTCAGATGATTTCTTTTGGCATATTTTTGCAGGATGGGCACAATGTTAAATTCTTGTGACCTGAATAGGTGTAGAAATAAAAAAATCTGGCCCACACATACCTTGATGTGAACATATCCGGTGCAATACATTGCCAGCATTATACACTGAACAAAAATATAAATACAACACTTTTGTTTTTGCTCCCATTTTTCATGAGATGAACTCAAAGACCTAAAACATTTTCTATATACACAAACTAACCATTTCTCTCAAATATTGTTCACAAATCTGAAAAAATCTGTGATAGTGAGCACTTCTCCTTTGCCGAGATAATCCATCCCACCTCACAGGTGTGACATATCAAGATGCTGATTAGACAGCATGATTATTGCACAGGTGTGCCTTATGCTGGCCACAATAAAAGGCCACTCTAAAATGTTCAGTTTTATCACACAGCACAATGCCACAGATGTCACAAGTTTTGAGGGAGCGTGCAATTGGCATGCTGACAGCAGGAATGTCCAACAGAGCTGTTGCCCGTGAATTGAATGTTCATTTCTTTACCGTAAGCCGTCTCCAAAGGCGTTTCAGAGAATTTGGCAGTACATCCAACCGGCCTCACAACCGCAGACCACATGTAACCACACCAGCCCAGGACCTCCACATCCAGCATGTTCACCTCCAGATGGCAGACAGCGTGTGTGGCGTCGTGTGGGTGAGCGGTTTTCTGATGTCAATGTTGTGAATCGAGTGGCCCATGGTGGGGTTATGGTATGGGCAGGCGTATGTTATGGACGACGAACACAGGTGCATTATATTGATGGCATTGTGAATGCACAGAGATACCGTGACGAGATTCTGAGGCCCATTGTTGTGCCATTCATCCACGACCATCACCTCATGTGGCAGCATGATAATGCACGGCCCCATGTTGCAAGGATCTGTACACAATTCCTGGAGACTGAAAACATCCCAGTTCTTGCATGGCCAGCATACTCACCGGACATATCACCCATTGAGCATGTTTGGGATGCTCTGGATCGGCGTATACGACAGCGTGTTCTAGTTCCTGCCAATATCCAGCAACTTTGCACAGCCATTGAAGAGGAGTGGACCAACATTCCACAGGCCACAATCAACAACCTGATCAACTCTATGCGAAGGAGATGTGTTGCACTGCGTGAGGCAAATGGTGGTCACACCAGATACTGACTGGTTTTCGACCCCCCCAATAAAGCAAAACTGCACGTTTCAGAGTGGCCTTTTATTGTGGCCAGCCTTACGCACACCTGTGCAATAATCATGCTGTCTAATCAGCATCTTGATATGCCACACCTGTGAGGTGGGATGGATTATCTCGGCAAAGGAGAAGTGCTCACTATCACAGATTTGTTCGGTTTGTGAACAATATTTAAGAGAAATGGTTATTTTGTATATATAGAAAATGTTTTAGATCTTTGAGTTCATCTCATGACAAATGGGAGCAAAAACAAAAGTGTTGCATTTATATTTTTGTTCAGGGTAACTGCGGTGTGTGCCATTATGACAGCTTCAATGACTCATTTTAAATCTGGGTGTTGACAGGAATATGAGCATGTGAATGTTGCTGGTAGAATGCACTGTGGACGATTTAGTTTCTCTGAATATAACGTGCAGAACCCCAGAAGCTATTTATGTACACTGCTGTTTCATTGGCTTCTAATGGAGGAGTATCAAATGTATGTTTTTCCTAATCACATTGTCCAACATCTCACAAATAGAACAAAATACCTCATCAGAGCTGGATAGTGTTCCAGTGTTCAGTTTATCTAGAGACAACAACAAGAAAACAATGTGGCAGTGTTCAAAGAGTATTTCATCAAGATAGGAAATACATTTCTCACTA
The DNA here is from genome assembly GCF_902827115.2 of Pseudochaenichthys georgianus. Lineage (NCBI taxonomy): Eukaryota > Metazoa > Chordata > Actinopteri > Perciformes > Channichthyidae > Pseudochaenichthys > Pseudochaenichthys georgianus. The sequence goes on along the minus strand of NC_047522.1, from coordinate 11,360,002 downwards.
TGAAAAAGTAGTCTGTATGGTACATGCTTGTTTAAATTGAGGAAAGTATGTTATATTTGTTTCTTGCATGTTTATTAAAAAGACAATGTAAAGGTCCATTTATTCTCTCTAGAGTTCATTTTAGATTAAAATGCACAAGATAAATACTAATGAGGTGTTGTAATGTCATTATGGTGTGAGGCATGGTGTTCCTGAAAACCTCATGGAGCTTCCTACATGGACAGGTTTCATACTTTTGGAAGCATGAAGGGGCTCAGATAGAAGCAATTTTCCATTTAGATTGTGATATATTATACAATACATGGATGACCTGATTTTCTAATTGTTTGTATTATGAGGTTTCCTGGAATCATCTTTGCAGTCGTAATCAGCCCTCCCTACATTATGTATGACTCTGTGCATAATGTTTACTTAGATATTGACCTACTTATGTGTTTGCAAATCCATACAATATGGAGAATAGCAACTCAATTAAATAAAGTTATTACATATTTGTATTGACTTAACAAGGTAAGTCAGATTGTAGACAAATATGATTTTGTTACCTGTGACTGAAAAAAACATGAACTACAGGGACACAACAATTATGACTAGCGAAGACAACATTGATGAGGAACAGCAACAACAGCAAATGTTTCTTTAATCAAATTGAGGAAAATGTAAAGATACCAACTCCTTGTGAACACAGCTTCTGTGTTTACAAAAAAACTACTGACAGGTTAGGGCAAATAAAGCCTTCCAGACAGAAATTGGCAAACATAAACATGATGTCAGACCGACTAGAAAAAACATCTAATTTGACTTCGATAAGTAGCCTAATCCAGGAGAACATGCTTGTCGGAGCAAATTAGCACTCTGGGTATAAAGGTAGGAACTAATGTTTGTAGATTCAGGTTCCGCCAAATGGCCAAACCGTTTTTGACCACACGCACACAAGGGATAAACACACATATGATGAGTTTGGCTGACTAAGGTATTGTTAAGTGTCATTTTGAGTATGGTGAATTTAATTAAGATGCAAGATAAATGGACACCAGTAACTGGAAAACACAGTAAATGGACTCAGTGTTTAATTGGAGACCTTGTATTGGACTTACTATTCACCTGGCAAGTTAAGTGTGCTTCAATTCCGTCAAGTTAGTGGATCCTCAGTGCCTCAAAGCGTTGGCTTAGCACCAACATATAGTCAAACACTTGCCTTGTTGGAGTTATTCACTGAACACTGAAAGGACCCAGACGAACGCTGAGTTTGGAGTGGTTCTCGAGCTACTGCCGGGCTCACCTGCTATCGGACGCCGAGAGGAAGACAATAACACAAAATGAGGACTGCAACAATTATGCTGTTTGGCACAGAATGCTATTCTCACATGTTTAAATACTGTTAGGAAGACATTAAGACAACAGATAATGTAAAGTGCAGACTATACCAATGAATGTGTATAGTTCCTGTTAACCTCCACAGCTGTGCAGCAGAGGCTTGTGGGCATTTTATTCTGTCAAGGTGATGTGAGGTTTGTACAGCTAGAAGCACAACAACTAAAGGTCAATCATACCCAGAGGGCTAATGTGTGCTCATGTACTGAAGCCTCAAATGCCGTTTGGGCTTGATTGTTCAAAGAGGTCCTGCATTGAGTCTGAGAAAAGATGCACTCTCCATATCAATACTATAACTAACATTCAGTCAGTCCCAGAGAATATTTCATCCCACAGACCAGCTGCATCATACAGTATGTTCCCTGCTTAGTAAAGAGGGTACATTCCTAAGTCCTATGTCTTGAGGGATTTTATAATAATAGTTTCTTATCAGAGGAGTCGTCTTTGTTCAGAACTAAAATTACCATGTAGCCCCCAGTGCACACACTCTACAACACATCATCAGCACAAGACTGAAAAGTTGAAACTAACTGTGAACTTCTATGATTGCTGACTGAAACAAAAAAGTCCTGCTGAAAGCTGTCATGACAGCTGGATGAAATATTTAATTGTTGACTGTATCACATTGGATGGTAATATCTCATTGTTTTTCCACCTGTCCAACATTTTGAATCCCACGTTCTGTATTGTGTCATATGGACATTTTTCACTGACCAGGTGCCATATATTATTCCAGAATTAGAGTTGGTTCCAGGGCAATTGGCATAATGAAAAACAGGGGCAAAACGTATTTCCCTTTCAATCCTCAACATCAAATTGACGCTTTACCAAGCCAAGCCCACCTCTGCTAATCAGTCAAGCTGTCTTATTATATTTATCAATTTAAATAATAAAAATAATGTCAATCTCATTAAATAGTTTGCTACACTAAGTCATGTGGGTGTTGTAACTCACTGTCCATATTGATTGCCCTTATTCTATCAGTCAGATCGCTGAGCTGATAATGGTAGTACTGTTTTTTCTAATGAATAGGCAAATACATCGTTTTTTATACATATGTTCTTGTAATGTTGTCAAAACATGTATACATAAATAAAATACTCTGAATCACGTTGCATTGCAAGAAGAGGCCTCCCATGCCAAGTTCCTGGCCAGTTTCACAGACCAGTCAAGAAGACAAGTGGTCAGGGAGCCACTGCGTTTCACTGTGACACCCATTTTCAAAGTCATTACATTCCCAGATTAAAACCTATTACTAATACTGATTGCTTAAGCCCAATGAGACATAAAATGCAGTTTTTTTGCAATCAAGGGCGAAAGAGTGATGGATTTGAATGTGCAGCCAGAGTGGTGAGGCTGTCCAGTTAGCCGCACAGGGAAAGACAGAAACACCTGAATGATGTTGTTTCTTTCCTTTTACTTAACCCATTGGCATAAAGAATACAGTACATGCATTAATACATTATGCAGGAGTTCACACCATATTGTACTAATAAGGAGTCTTGCATTTAATGAATAACACTGAAACTGTTCTAGATTGTTAAAGAACCTGTGATACTTCTACAGACACACTCACTCTCCCTCTGTCTCACTTGTTCTCACACTCACACACACACACACACACACACACACACACACACACACACACACACACACACACACACACACACACACACACACACACACACACACACACACACACACACACACACACACACACACACACACACACAGGTTTATTTGTTTCCTGGCCGGGATTCAAAAGAGAGGTCATTAGACAAATGAACGCAATCAAGTGGAGGCTCAAATGGGCCAAGGACTCTTGAATGTGGGTCATGAGTGTGCTGATGTCCGATAATGACATCCGGAACAAACACTGTAACAATGGTAGTACATGCATGCAAAACATGTGCATAATGAGTTTCAGAAGGAAGATTTACAGAGTTAGACAGTGGAAAATATATGCATAATATAATATTCATCTTTAATAACCCAGAGGTCTCAATGAAGAACAGAGGACTTCAAATGAATATAACATGGTGTCCCTCTTTGGTAGATTAACGTTTTTGTGCATCATGCAGAGCTGTATTAATGTTTTTTAAAAAATCGAGTTGAAAATCTAAATAAATGAATTGTAGTGGAGTAGCTGTGATCAGCAGATTTACACATTGCTTTCACACAGAGCGTATGCGATTGTAATTTGGACCTAAGTGCTCTAGAGCAGTGATTCTCACATGGGGGTACGCGGACCCCTGGGGTGTTGGGGTACTGCAGGGGGTACGTGAGATTTAAAAAAAAAGGTTAATTAAAAAATACCATGCATGATTACAAAAATAATCATAGTACAATAAATTAAATAGACGCTGAGCGGAAAGCCAGTTGCAATATTATATTATAACAAATACACATTCAAATGTAATTGTGGTTTAAACGTAGCAGCACTACAGCAGGGAACGTGGACAACGGAGAAAAAAAGAGAGCCAAAATTGAGCCAACAAAATGCCGTCAATATCAGGAGGCGTATGCTTTGATGGGATTCACGTCAACAAACGGCAACCCGTCCCAGGCATTGTGTTTTTTCTGTGGGGAGAAACTAGCCAACAGCTCGATGAAACCAGCGCATCTCCAGAGACATCTCAGCACCAAACACCTGTGTCATGTTGGTAAGCCACCGGAATGTTTCAAGAGAAAACTTGCTGAGTACAGATCCTTGCAAGAGATGATGTGAAAAGCCTCCACAACATCAGCCAAAGCACTGGAGAAATTGGACCTAAAACTCCTAAATAGTGTAATTGCAGTGCTATTACATAGTTTGTTTATAATTGCACATTATTTTCAGTTACAGATGTAGCGCTTCATTTCAGACGCCTACCCGTGTGGGTCCGTGATCTGCACGGGGTGGGCCCCTGCTGAAAAGGAAAACCCCCCGCAGGACTTGATACGCCCCCTTGATAAATACATTTAATTAAAATGAAACCAGCTGCAATGGATCATGGATCGCGGATATTTGTTAAGATCCATATGTCACGGATAGGATCATATTCTGTGCTAAATAAGAGACATGTAATCATTTACAAAACATCACCATGTTTGTATTTAACAAAATAATGTTGTTCACGTTGGCGTAAGTACAAAACCATCGCTATGTTTTTTCATCAGGAAATGCAGCCCGGCTCAAACAAACGATTTTCATCATCCTCACGATCATTTAATGTATCATATGTTCGCGAATTGAAATGAATGAACTAATACATGTAGTGTAATCCACGTGAGTTTACAACAACAAAAATAATCGCTTTGTTTTTATATCACATCCGACCGGAGGAAAATGCAGCACGGCTCTCACTACCGATAATCCCAATCGCACGGGCAAACAATAATATGTACAGTGTTAATAGTTTACTGTATTATTAGTGTCTAATATTACTGCTATAACAATAACACATTGAGTTGTTGAAATCAGACCGTTTTTTTTTTTTAAACAGTCTGAATGAAATGGCAACTCTCAGGTGATCAGCTGTGTGTTTACACAATAAAATATGCATAGTAATTTAATAAATCCTTCCAACACACATTGTAAGAACAGTTCTGTTTCATATGAGTGTTGAGAGCTGTATCCAGAAATCTCTTAATTTTTCCCTCAAAGTGCACCAGATTGATGCATTTAAGTTCTATTTAATTAAAAACATATTCTGTTGTAACAACAATAACATTATAAATAGTAACATAGCATGGTATTGCAAATGTAGCTTTGAGTGTTACTGGCCTGAGATATTTTTATTACATGAATTAAGGTGACTGAGGCTTTTTAACAGATTTTTCAGTGTCCCACATTTTGCACAGAACTGTCCCACATTATGAAAAGCAGATTGTCTGAGACAACTTGGCACTAAGAGTACTAATATGTCTACCATTTCTTTTATGAGTGTAATATCTGCATTTTCTCTATTGGTTTGATTAGGACATATCCTGGGGATTTCAGAATGGTACTGGATTTTGATGTATTGTATTGGCTTGATATCGCAATATATTCCCGAAGTCTGAAATGCAAACATTTCCCACATTAGGGCTATTCATATTCTTGACGGGAAGAGCAGTGTAAATGGGTGGCCATATGCATTTGAAAAGCAATATAAATCACACGGTTATTATGCAATAGGCTTTAAAAGCACCATCAATAACCATTACCTTTCTCCAATTCAAACTCTTGACGGGAAAAAAGGAAGAAATGTTTGGGCTACACTGTACTGTATACATACAAAGGCCATTCAAAAGACGTTCTTCTGGAAATGTTCACATCAGGCACCTTCAAGTTAAACAATACTACAGTAAACAATTAACACAGTAAATTATGTGGATTAAACCACATTTATTTAGTTAAAAATAAACTAAATATGATTTCCTCCGGAGTCGGCTTGAATTCATAAAGAATGCACAAATGTGTTTAATCGTTAATGTCAGATATGTACTAAGTAAATACATTTGTTCCTGCTCAAGATTAGATTCAACTTTATTGTTATAGCACATATTACAGGTACTGAGACAATAAAATGCAGTTTATCTTCTAACCAGGAGTGCAACAAGCAGTGAAAAGTAATGTACACAATCTACAGAATAAAATATAGAATGAATTGGAGGGTGTAGTGGCAATTTCTTATGTTACCTTATATGGTAAAACCAAATGCTTCTAAAAGCAATGTCTAACAAAACTATACCATTTCCTGATATGTGCTGTTTTCTCTGCATACTCTAATGAGGGTTTTTATTCCCAAGCGCTTCAAGGCCACAGAGCTGATTTGGCAGACTATGTTGAAACTACTCCTCTTCACATAAAGTTTGAACTCCCATAACAATATGAGACCGTGTGAAAGCAGATTTCTGAGGAAACTCTGTCTGCCCGCCCTTTCTTGTATATAAGCTTTGCTATTTTGTGACTATTGCGCACACTCCTGCAGACTATCCGATACTCTGTGAGACCTGTGTCTTTGAAGCTTCAAATAAATAACCAGAAAGACAACTCTGTCTGTTTCACCATTTATTGTTGATCTTCCTGACTTGTGTATCTCCACAGTATTGACTGGGTCTAAGAGTTCCACAACAAGGGGTACAGTATGAATACACTAGACTAGATATACACAGCAGCCCAGCCTGTGAGCAGTATGAACATTATATTAACAGTGTGTATGAATATGCTAAGATATATAAAGTATGAAAAAGGTAAGCAGTGCAAGTATGGTATAAAATATATAGATATTAATTTCATGATAAACATTGTGGAACAATGATGAAAAATGTGAATGGAAGTGGCGAGGTAAAACTGACACAAAACAACAACACACTTTTGCCGAGCCAATGGAGAGTTTCATCAGCAGCACGGGGTAAAAACCACCAATGAGCGCTCAGCTCGAGATACCAGCGAGTCGAGAGAGAGAATGATATCTGCATTTTCTCTTTTGGTTTGATTAGGACACATCCTGGGGATTGTGTTTACAAATATTGACCATACCGTTCACCAGCCCCCACCCCCCATGTTACCTATGCTGTATGTTGGGAACTCTTTGTTTAAAACGAATTGGCCATCGGAATGTGTGGAGGAAGTCTCCCAAGGGGGATGGTCACATTCCACAGCTCTCGTCTCATCAACGAAAACTAAATATACATTTCGTCATAGTTTTCGTTATCAAGAATCTATTTTTAGCTCGTCATCGTCTCGTCTTAGTCATGTAAAAAAGGTCGTTGACGACATTTTTTTAACACTGGCATATTTAAGCTGTCGCACTTTCTGTTGTTTCTATCGCGCATTGCCGGTATGAAAGGGTCTGTGCCGGAAATATTAAACATTTAATAAAAGTGAAAAACAATGAACAAGACTTAACGTAATAATTAATTATATTTATTCCGTTTGGATGTACGATTTTTGACTTTGTTTAGAGCAGTGATCTTCTCTGCAGCAGAGAGCTAAGCGCTGTCAGACCGGACCTAACCCTGAAAAGTATTATCTGAAATGAATCATTATGTTATTAATATTACATTCATATAAGTATTTTTACAACTTGTATTTAGAAATACTCTGTTGTAATTATTGATGCATAAATGTGTTCATCCATTCAATGTGGCACCTGCTATAATGGGGTTAATGTATGATATTACTTAATAATACAATACATTATAATATATGATATGATAATTACATTTTAGCTTTATTCATTTCTTATTAGTTTCTCATTATTTTTATTTGTATCGCTCATCTTATTTTTGATTTTATTAATCTGTGAGAATCTGTGCTATCCTATTTTTCACTCTTACCCTGTTGCTGTTTGAACTACTGAATTTCCCCATGGAGATTGCAGCATCTGATATTTAAGAAGTGTGTTACATTTGAAAATGGCAGAAATTCTTGTTGCAATTTCCAGATATTAAAAGAGGTCCTTTGAGTTCCTCTGGTAATTATCAAATAGTAGCAGTTAAGTGAATACTGTTCAAACAATACCTGTGTTTGTGTTTTATATTGATTTATCTGTTTCATCCTTTCATAAATGTGAGGACTAAAATGGCGGTAGACAAAGGGCTGTTAAGGGTTTTATTGCTGTGGGGGAGCTGGAGCAAGACCCCACTGTGGTCTCTGGAATGTGGGGGGGATGTGTGTATGTGTGGAGGCTGCAGAAATAGGAGACAGTGAGTGTCAGAGGTGTTTGTTTGAGATGACTGGAAAAGACGACCAGTTGTCCTTAAACTCCACCCCTTCCTGTATCATTGGTATGAAAGCCTATCCAGCTTTCTGTTCTGCCTCTCTCTTCTCGCGCCGCTCGGACTGGAAGGTCGTGGCGGCCTGTGGGCAGGGGCCAGGAGTGGGCCTACTCCTGACATTATGCATATGATATGATATGGTTTTGTATGGTAATGTATTGATTGTATTGCATTGTTATATTACCATTAAATAGATTATTGTTAAACGGTTAATTGTATGCTCTGGATTCCTTCTGCAAGAATAACCAGCTTGTTTAGGGACGCGCGGAGATTTGAAAAAGCGGACTAGTTGTCCATTGATATTTCCATCAAGATTAATAAAGGTTCATCTTATCTTAATGTATAAGTTACATTAAGATAAGTTTACTTCAATCTACTGTACTGTGTAAAAACACCCCAACAATATTACAAAAATTATACTGCATAAAGCAAACTATATACTTTATTTGATCTAAAATATTGATGTTTTCTCGTTATAGTAGCCTGTGAAAACCATAACAAATAAGTGATTAAATGCTACATTATTCAGCAAACACAACTGCAGAGCTGCAAACATTGCAAACAGACTAAGTTATACAACACCCAGTTGTCTTTGTGTATTTGTGAATGAAGCGCCATCTCATGGTTAAATCCTGTAATTGAACAAATGGGGAAATTGGGCAACGCCCTCTAGCAATTTGGCAACACCCCTAGCCACTGGGATCCGCTGGGCTTTTGGTTGGGACACACCCATTGGAGTCCTATCTGGAGTGCTACATCTGTACAACGTTTTTTTTTTGTGACATGCATTGTGTCACTACATTAGAGACTGCTAATTGAATGCTGTTTTCTTTTATATGCATGGGGTTTCGGATGGTATAGTTGCACATCAGGCACCACAGTGGATTTTATTATAATATTTGTGTATTGTATCTTATAGTTTTTGCATAATATATAATTGTATTCATTGGTTTGTTAAACATATATTACTTAAAAATCAGTTTTAAAAACAATTCTCATTCATAAAGATGAACATTTCCTTAGTTTGTTGTAATTCATGCATGAAGGAGTTAATAAGTCACACACTGATGGAACATTAATATATTGTAATTATATATATATAGTCTTTTTCTATCAAAAATGTTCGGGGTCGGTCAGGGGGTACTTGGCTGAGAAAAATGTTTCAAAGGGGGTACATTACTGAAAAAAGTTTGAGAAGCACTGCTCTAGAGCATCAGTTTTCAAAGTGTGACGCACGCCTCCCCTGGGGGGCACCAGAGAGCTTCAAGGGAGGCGCAGCCGCCAGAAAAAAATAAAGAGAAATAGTGAAATCTAGCTAGTTAACTTCAGCTAAATGTATGCAAGCGGCAAAATATGGATAGATTTTTAGTGAAGTTACCTAAAGTGAGAGAGGAGACAGCGTCTGTCAGAAAACGGAGGAAGTATGACAATGATTATTTGAAGCCAGGATTTTCATGGATCGGTCATGATGACACTCCACTGCCACAGTGTGTTATTTGCAACCAGGTGCTAGCTAATGACAGTATGAGACCATGTAAACTCCGGCGTCATATTGAGACGAAACACCCATGTTTGGTGACCCATGTTTCCTCCCTGCTGCTAAAGATATGGTTTTGGTAATGATGGGAGAAGCTGCTGCTGCCAAGCTAGATGTGATCCCAATATCTGACAATACCATCCAGCGCCGCATCTCAGACATGGCATCTGATGTGAAGGAACAGGTGCTGGACGGTATTCGCGAGAGCCCTTGTTTCTCCATTCAGCTGGACGAGTCTACCGACGTTGCTCACTGTGCTCAGCTAATGGCATATGTGCGCTATATTAAAGAACTCGGTGTCCAGGAGGAGTTTTTATTTTGTCACCCTCTGCCAGCTGGCACTACAGCAGAAGAAATCTTCAAGGCTTTGAATGGTTTTATGCAGCAGAATCAAATGTATTGGGGCCGCTGTTGTGGAATATGTACGGATGGCGCAAGAGCAATGACAGGTCGCCACAGCGGTCTGGTAAAAAAGGTGCAAGATGTTGCCCCCGCCGCTGTATGGAACCACTGTATCATCCATCGCCAGGCCTTGGTGACCAAGAGGATGCCCAAAGAGCTGCGTGAGGTCCTGAATGAGGCAGTAAAAATGGTCAACTTAATTAAATCACGTGCCATGAATGCCCGTCTCTTCTCCATCCTCTGCAATGAGATGGGCGCTCACTTCCACCAGCTGCTGCTGCTGTACTCCGAGGTCCGGTGGCTGTCCCGGGGCAAGGTCCTCACTTGCTTGTGTGATTTGCGTGAGGCATTTGCATTTATCCCGTGTTATTATCCAAAGTGAATGTAAACTTGAATAATGTACATCATTTGAATGTAATAATTAAGTTGATTGTTGTTTGTGGAAGCTCCAGTGAATGAGCCCCATTAACTGAGTTTAAACATCACTTTAAATGGAAGATTTAAAGTGATGTTTAAATCTTCCATTTAGGCCCCGCCCACTCGATCGGATCGGCGATTGGTATCGGGCGATCAGCCCCGAAATTGGCAATCGGAGCATCCCTAGCAGTGACCTTCCCCCATCCCTCTTCCAGGAAGATGGCAGAATGAGTACAGGGACCAAGGCGAGCCTTGTGAGCCTCATGTGGCTGTCAGAATAATTCCATGCTACTGTACATAGGGTGCCGTTGCCAAGGACAGGCAACAAAATGCAGAAGGATACACACTGCCACACTTGAGAGCAGTGACAGCAGCTGTGACTCAGAAAATGAATAGAAAACAAAAAGCTTTCTGGGACACTACCATGAATACCACCATGTGTACATTGAAAACATTTGTACTGTATATTCAGTGTAGGTTACTTTTCTCCCTTTTCTTCTTAAAAAAAATCACATTTTTCTAGTTCTGGGCCATGTGAATGATTGTTTTGTGTTCAACTTCTGATTTGTTTATTTCAGGATATTGTTCACAAAAACAAAGACATTGATTTGCACAAATAATAAAAGGGTATTGATTTGACATTAAGTTGAACGTAATGTCAACTTCCAGATAAGTTGAACTCAGTTTTCCCTCTCCTATAACATAGAAAACCTTCAATTAAAGGGTTTTGCAAAGAAAGTGGCGACCATTTTGAATTACGCTGCCTTTAGCTTTCCAGACTGTAAACTGAAAAATCTGTAAACATTGAATCAATTCAACTTAGCATCGGCAGCAAACCTTGTGTATATTAATGTAAACCCTTCGATATGTTATATATAAATAATCTTTTAACTATATTTACCCATTGTGAACACAGAAAACAATCCAGAGGACCACAAGTGCATTGCTTGAAATGGATTTTGCTTTGGAGAGACAAAAAAGGCACAGCGCCATCTAGTGACCTTATTGAGAACAGGCTTAACCAAGGCATCACCTGAAAGCTTATTTTCTGCTTTTTCAATATGTTGGCTCAGTTTGTCTTTACCATGAACTGTCACAGAGATATTCAATCAGAAAGAGAATGATGGCATCTCATCCAGACAGAATTTGTGACTTTTTTTCATATAGGGGTTGCATTGTTTGGACCCTCACTGTAGCTTTCCAGTAGCTAGTTGACCGGGTTGTCCACCCAGGTTGTGATCCTTGAAGGTCCTAGATATCATTTCTGGTGGACAACCTTTTATAACATTCCATGTCTGATTTCCTAAAAAATTGGATGTTGCCCCCTGGGTAACAGGTGTTTATAGTTGAGCTAAGTAGGCGTCCAGAGATCAAAGGTTTCCATTGTTCTGAATGAGAGATAAACCTCTTACATGTGAACGTTGTGTGTAAGAACCGTATCAGATATCTGTGAAATTTCAAAACGTGAAGCATGTCAAGGAAGTTGAGTATCTGAAGTGTCATTTTTGTGTAGTTTCGGGTTAATAATGTGGCCTTTTTGGCAGTTTAACTAAAGGTGTGCGGGTGCTACCGTGAGGAAATATCTGCCTGAAATTACAATGGGGTTTAATGGAGGAATGTTGAATGTTTTTGTCACTTTATGCCCTCAAAAGGCATTTTGTTTAATTGTTTTGCTCAATTATTTGTCATTGTTCAAGCTACGAGATGTTTTCCTACGTTTGTCATGATAAATTATGTCTCAGGAATGTAGGGTTTGAGAATTATGGCAGTTTTAAAAAAATATATGAAGGCAAATTTCAACGCACTCTCGCACTCTCGTTAATGTTAAAATCTGAAGAAAATCTCAAACAAGGTCTGAACAATGTTTAATATCTCTAAAAGTAAGAATCAGATTTAAAAGTTGTTTTACACGAATAATGTCAGAAAGATGTGTAACATTTTAAAGTTAGAATGAGGTTTCTGAGTGAAAGTATGAATGAACAGTTAGCAGTTGAAGTTGCATGAATATTTGTTGAAGTGTGAAGATTTTCTCCATTGACTTCAATGTTAAAGATTTGATGAATTATGGGATGTATCTCTGGAATTATGAAAGTTATGAATGAGAAAGGTAATAGCCATCGATTCTCGACCGAGTTGAACGTTTTGATGTTTGAACGGAGTTTCTGCGATGTTCAATGTGGGAGGAGAAGAGGGCCAAAATACCGGCGGAATAATAATAAACTTTTCGTGCGTAGAATAACAGATAGTTGGAATGCTGTCAACAGCATTCCCACTAAATAAATGTAAAATGTACAGTGTGATATTAAGTCCAGTTGTCCAAGAAGCTATTGAGCAGAGAGTTCTCTGCCAGCCAAAGGTGATTTGTTATATAGAGTTATTGCACTGCAAACGGTCCTTGTGACAATGAACACGACTAAGATGACTTCTGCCTGGCACAAGGCCCTACTGAGATAATAATTTATGTAGGGTAAAACAAGCCCAGGCCAATCTTCACACATCGTAAAACGCTTTGTTCTTTGCGTCTTCATTTTCAAGAGTTAATGTACAAAAGTGCAATAAAAAAAAAGACATTTAGATCATTATTGTGTACTTTTGTAGAGTTTGTTTTGCACCTGGAGTTTCCTCACGGCTCTGGTATCTCTGAGCCAATGAACACACGTCCATATGACAGAAGAAAGTATACTAGTCTTTTAACTTTATTTTCCATACACAGCTCCTTGATGCAAATACAATTTCTTCGCATCCAGAAACTGGCCTCATCAATAAGGCCTGTTTATTTGGCAGGGACAATGCACAGTAATGAACACTTAAAACATGTCAAGCGTAACAGTGCCAGATTTAGCTTTGAGCTAATTTCCATCTGCAGTCCCTCACATAAAACATTTAAGAAGTTTACATTTTACAAACATAGCAAAAACAAAATACATGATATGCAAAAGGTGCAAAAGAGCAAGAGCAGCATATAACACTTTAATGATTCAATAATTATAAAACATATCATATATATTATTCTGAAATGGACCAATCTGCACAATGACTACTTTTACTTTTGGTACTTTAACTATATTTTGATGATAATACTTTTCTACTTTTACTTGAGTAACATTATGAATTCCTACACAAGATCTGAGTACTTCTTCTTCCACCTCTGTCTGATTTCAAACACTTCCATAACACCCTGAGTAAGTTTGCACCTGTGTGTTTGTTTTTGCTCCACCTTGTTGTAAAGAAAACTGCAGCAGCTTGACCACAGCGTGAACTTTGCGATCAGCTGATTTTGCGCAGTTCTCCAGTGTGTGCCCGGGGCACAGAATGTGCACAGGGGAGTCTCCCTCCGCAGCCAGTTTACATAGTTTTGGTACATTTCTGTTGTTCATACATTCCGACGTTTACAACAACCCCGTCTGTGCACACGGTGAACAACTCTGTCGTCCGGTGATCTAAGCCTCTGCCTCCTGTAAAAGCTTCACAGGTCCGTTGGTTATGGTCTTCGCGGCTCGGCTCAGTTCAATCAGTCCAATAAAGTCCGGAAATTTCTTGCAAGGAGCCAAACGCCAAAGTGGCTGCCTAATGTATTTTGTTTTTTTGGACATGTCTAGTAGTTTACTCCATTGAGTGTTGACAAGAAACACGTGTAGACGAAGTATGTGTTTTGTTTTGGTTACCTATCAGGTAGCAAAGGCACGCAGTGACAACAGTGACGTTACGCATTTCAGATTTCTGCCGTGCATGCGTACCAGTTTTGTGCACTCCTGGATATAGGGTAATCAGATTTTGGTTTTACATTGAGTTTTTAGATGCTTCCATCAGGGCAAAGGTTGAATCTCCCCAAAAGTAGCACTAATGGACTTGCATTTGTATAGCGCCTTTCTTCCGACCACTCAAAGTGTTTTTATAATACATTCCAACATTTACTCATTCACACACAGACGGTAGGGCTATTAAACAGAGCTTAGAGAGGACAATGCAACACTCACATTTGAGGGGACTTCAGTATCTACCCTCTAAGTATGCATATGTCATAATTGGTCAACAATGCTGTCACGTTCCACAATCTTCCCCAAACCAAATAGCTTAAACAAATTGGCCCAGTCTACTGACAGCGTTGTTTCGGCAAATAAGTTTAATGTTGAATTAAACTCATTTAGACTTCTCGCATGGAGAATGGTAACGATGATAGATATAAATGCGATTTCACTTTCTGAACAGTAGCCATTGATAACGTAGCAGTAGCGTATCCCTTATGGTATTTTAATATACAATTCTTCTAATGTGTGTTGGTCATTAAACACATAATAGTAGTAATGCAGCGTTGATGAGTGAGAGTTAGAGACGGTGTGTTTAGTATGTAACTCCACGCGTCATTCTCCTTATATTCACATACACGATATACTATTAGCTACATGCTACAACCTGAAACCCGAACTTCAAGGTGTCGCCCACATCCGGTCCTGGGGAAACCACTGCTACGGTAAATAATGTCCTTTAAAGTTCCGCCACAATATATTGATTATTTCTTACACTTACTCAACTAAAAATACACAAAGTTTAGCTTTCCAGGAGCTTGGAGCTCAAAGACAACACAGCGTAGCTTACCGTTAGCCAGCACCTCAAATATGTTACTGCCCAGTGAGCTGTATATATTTAAAACAACCGTGTTACCAGAAAAGCTACAGTTCTGGATCTGATGTCAGGTGAAGAAAATCCAGCTGCTATCATCAAATACTCTTTTGCAATATATAGTGGCTCTTCTTTTGCATTTTTTTTGTGGCATACAGTTTCTTCCCTGGAAAGACATGTTATTGTTTATATATCTTGTTTAATTAACCTGTTTTTCAGGTCTCGAAAATGACATTCCCAGAACAAATGACTATAACTTCACTAAAAGGGGTAAATTAATAATCTTTTTTCTCTAAGCAATGATAAACCTGTGAGTTGGATGTAGAAAAGTCAGAATCAATATAGATTTTTTTTTATTTTAAAGTAAATTCAGATTGAACATAGTAAAATAAATTAAATTATAGTGTCCGTCCGAAAATAAATTACATATAGCCTTATATATATATATATATATATATATATATATATATATATATATATAATTACAATAGAAAAATCATCTTTCTTCAGTGTTTGACTTCTTTTGTCAAAAAGCACAATAATAACACACAAAAATATAATAGTAAAATATATGTTTCAAAAATAAGATCTTTTATCATTTATCACTCAGTTAATCTCATTCATCAAACACAAATTCAAAATCATCTTACATCTCAAAGATTTACTTCAAGGCAATTACTTATTAAAACACAATTAGAATTTAGGATTATAAGAAATCCAATTGAGGTATAAAATCAGAATCATGAGAGATCCAGCTAAAATTCCCAGTTAAGGTATACATTCACAGTGATGAATCGATAAATCTGTAATCTGTAAAATTACAGTGTCCTCAATCTTTAACATTACTTTACGTTTACTTCAGTACGCTTATTCAAGAGTAAGGCACTTAGTAGTACATACATTTTATTCAAATACATTTGTTCAAAATCTGAAAAGGAAAAATCAGACATTTTTATTGTATAGCAACCTGAGGAAGGAAAAATTAAAAATATCTATTCTTTATTCTGAGTGTCATCTTTAATCAATTTATCAATCACTGAATGGGGGTACCCAAGGTGCAGAAACTGCGATGGAGACCCATGGGTCAGGAAGCTCGGCGTCGTACATCAACATTGTGTAATCTACAGTTGAATACCCCACTAGCCTCTGTGGGGCTTGGAGGACAGTCTTGGCAACCCTGCGTATGGCTAATTTAACTACAGTGATCAAACAGGTCACTAGGATTAGCACAACCAAGATAAACACTGAAACAGTAACAACAAATGTAACCAACCCCGCTCCCCAGGATCCAAAGGTTCCACTTAAATCCCCAAATGTAAACCCATGAGTTTCATGCAATTATTTTATCCCCTTCGCAGTATCATGAGGCATATCCATAACTTCAGGTGTAGCATCAGAGACGAAAGAACAGCACTCAGTTCTAATCACCTTACATGTGCCCCCCTGAGCAGCTAAGAGGAGGTCCAGCGCCATGCGATTCTGTAGTGCTACTGTCCTAACTTCCTGCAATTATTTGTGTTCAGCTAACATCGCTGTGTTAGATACATTTAGATGATTTTCCACTAATTTGGACAATGCCACGATTTCCTGCTGAGTAATATAAATACCGTACCAAGGCAAAAATAGGCTCGCTATCTGTTGTCCTTGTGTAATGGACCTGCTGTTCCTGTGTCGAGAGGGAAGTATCGCTGCAATCTCATTAGCCTCTACTTTACGGATTCAAGGAATTAGGTAGGCTAGATAACAGGTGCCATAAAAAATGTCATAGGGCACACAGCCATAGGGCCGGTCCCCACAAACTAAGTAAACTCTCTGTGGGAGGGGAATTCTGGCTAATTTTACCCTCATATGATAGTACAGTCACTGTGTCCCACATCTGGAGAGGTGTGAGATCCTGCTTCATTCTGGAAACAGATGGACACATTCTTCCATTCATGTACTACAATTGGGGGAACATATACTGAACAGTCACGTGTAGGGGGCTTGCCTAAGGGTATTGGCTGCGTACAGTCATGTATTTTAACCTCAACGGAGTCCACTGTTCTGGAGCCAAACCAGGGCACAACTGTTACCAAGGCTTCAACCAACAACGATAGCGTGTGTGGTTGTTTTGTACATGTTGGACTTGTTGAGGTAGCCGAACAATTAGTCTGGGCTAGAGCTAGCTGGAATCTGTATTCAAAAGCTAGGTTAATGTATTTCTTCACATATATTAGTTTTAAAAACATCAATTGTTTGAAACCGTCAGGCAGGTAATTATTATATACTGTATCAACAATGAGAGAGACTAAGC
The DNA here is from genome assembly GCF_902827115.2 of Pseudochaenichthys georgianus. Classification (NCBI taxonomy): domain Eukaryota; kingdom Metazoa; phylum Chordata; class Actinopteri; order Perciformes; family Channichthyidae; genus Pseudochaenichthys; species Pseudochaenichthys georgianus. Next base: position 11,342,612 of record NC_047522.1, on the reverse strand, counting down.
CCTCGTACTGTAAAGGTTGCTTAGAGTCTATGGGGTAGGAAGGAGTGTAGCAGTCCTCAGGCTCATCGCTAAGTCTGGATGCTATGTCATTCCAGCTCACTAAACCATAGTCAGCTTTCGTGAAAGGAATTGGGCTAAACATGGGAGAATGCATGGATTCTGGCATATTTTGGCACAGCCAACAGTTGCTAATATTGCGTTCATGCGCGTAGTCTAACATTAAACTTACTGCAGAATTAGTTTTAGTTCATTTAAAAGGAGTGATGAAGGCCTTTTTTGATAAATCTACATCACCTCCTGATTGTTTAAGTGGAGTGGATAGCACATTTGTTTTTCTATCTGGTCCAGAACATGTGCATGCAGTAACACCTGGATTGGGAACCTGGTAATCTGGCATCCTCATTGTACATGTTGCCATATTCCTTATCAGTGTCTTTAACTGTTCTACAGTGCTACACCACAGTTCTGGGGGCATTTCTTCAATGGTGTTGAGAGCTATTCTTACCCCCTCTGATGAGACACTGAACCAATGGTACTGGTCCCTTGGATACATCTCCCACGTTGAGTAAACTAAGGACACAGGAAACACAATAATACAGTTAGATGAATCACATATTGAAGTTGGGCAGTTAAAATAAACAGTCTCTGATTTACGATCAGGGAGGGAGACAATCCTCCTGATTCTCCCTCATTTTCTCTCTCTTTGTGTCTCTCGCACCATACTGAATGTCTGTGTGGTGATTGGATACAACCTGTCCTTGTCGCTAGGCACTGATTTGCCCGTTGGTGTCGTTTTGCCCTCAGGGTCTGGGCCCTGAGTGGTCAAGTCGTCTGCGCTCTTAGATAAGAGCACCTTATTTTCTCCCTCAGAGGGGCGAGATCCCTCGCCACCTGTCGTTGGGATTTCCACAGCTTCATCTAGCAGAGCGTCCTTGGCCAGGTACAGTAGACCCAGAATGATGACGATGATGACTGCCTTCACACGCCAGCATCCGGTAGAGGAAAGAGACGACATCTGGAAGCGTGAATCCACTCCGCTCTACCTTGTACTCTCAGGGCTGTTCTGGTCACTATTAACACCTGGAAAGGACCTTTCCACCTGGGAGACAAAGCATATTTTTCAAGAGATTTGATTAGTACATCATCACCAATCTGAAAAGGGTGGGTGGGCTCCTCTCCAGGCTTGGGGAGCCTGTCCAGCCACCTGCCTGTGAAACTTTCTCAACATGTCAGTTAGATATTTGACATAGTTAGTCATGTAATCATCTGTCCACAAAAGAGTGAGTTTATGGGGTGTTACTGGGGGGCTAGACCCTGCGAACATTACCCTTCCCATCAATACTTCGTGTGGGCTAAGCCCTGTCGTTGCATTTGGTGAGCTTCGGATGGAGCACAGAACTAGCGGCAGCGCGTCTACCCATTTTAGTCCTGTGGTCAACATTGTTTTAGTGAGTTTCTCCTTTATAGTCAAGTTCATTCTCTCAACCTGGCCTGAGCTCTGTGGGTGATAGGGAACATGCAATTGCCATTTGAACCCTAACACTGTAGCTAGACTCTGGGTTATCTTAGAAATGAATGCTGGACCTCTGTCACTGTTAATTCCTGTGGGCACACCAAATCTAGGAATAACATCTTTGAGAAGACACTTTACAACTGTTCTAGCGTCTTCTTTTCTGGTAGGGTAGGCCTCTACCCATTTGGAGAACTGGCACACTATTACCAAAAGATATTTGAATCCTTGGCATGGTGGCATATGCGAACAGTCAATTTGCATATTTACAAAGGGCCCCGAGGGTGGCGGTAAATGGTCATGCTGAACTGGACCACTTCTTCTTCTTGTCTGCTGGCATATCATGCATCTATCTACAAGGGTCTGTGTAGCTATTGTGATGCCTGGAGCAAACCATTGTGACTTTATAATCCCATTCATCCCTCCTTTTCCTACATATGATTTGCCATGTGCAACATGTGCCAAAACATGGAGGAACGAACGTGGATAAACCATCCGTGCGTCTGGGTGGAGCCACAAGCTGGACTCAGCGTCAAGTGTACAACCTCGTCTTAGCCATAAATCTTTCTCCCTAACATCAGCGCGGGCTTGCATGTCCGCGACATCATTAAAGGAAGGCAAACAAATGGGTTCTGCGGGTTGTGTTGAGGGGCATTGGAGCACCATAGAAGAGCAGGAAACTGCTGCTTGTTTAGCCGCGGTGTCGGCTAACGCATTTCCACACAAAATAGGATCATCAGAATTTGTGTGAGCAGCACACTTAACTACTGCTAGCTGTGCAGGGAGCATGATAGCGTCTAATAGCTCAGCTACTAACGCATGATGTTCAATAAGCTTACCAGCCGATGTTAAGAAACCGCGCATTTTCCACAAGACAGCAAAATCATGGCACACACCAAATGCATACCTGGAGTCTGTGAAAATGGTTGCAACTCCACCTTTAGCCAAAATACACGCCCTCAGCAGAGCATACAACTCTGCAGCCTGAGCCGACGTGCCATTTGGCAAGGCCAGTCGTTCACAACAGCATAGCCTGCTAAGTGTACTGTGTCAGACGGCCTGCTCGCAGACCCTTCTGTGTATAGAATCATATCTGAATTAGGGATAGGAGTTTGCAACATATCAGTTCTGGGGGAAGAAGACATGTCAATCGTTGTGACGCAGTCATGTGTTATTTCAAAATCTGAAATTGGCACCAGCGTAGCTGGGTTTAGGGGGGGGGAGCGTTTAAGTGTGATGTGTGGGCTTGAAAGAATTATCGCTTCATAACCAGATCGCCTTGCTGCTGTCATATGCTGAGTAGCAGAGGTGTTCAGAATATGCAAAACTGCATGTGGGACATGTACTACACAGTCACTGGCCAGTACAATATGAGAGGATTGTTTGATAACAATTGCAACTGCGGCCACTGCCCGCAGGCATGAAGGCATACCAAGTACCACAGGGGAGAGTCGAGATGAGTAGTATGCAACAGGCCGGAAATTAGAGCCATGCTTCTGTACCAAGATGCCCGCTGCAAAGCCCCCCTTTTCATGGATGTGTAGATGAAAAGGTTGATGGTAATCAGGGAGCCCCAGGGCAGCTTCCAACGCTTCTGCCCATTCACTTTGAATGGGGTGACGTCACTTTTAGCCGAACTGCATTTTGGGAAGCGACGTGGAGTGTTGCTGGCGTAGCTGGCGTCAAAAGTTGAGCAATGTTCAACTTTTGACGCCTCGACTGAGGCGTCAGCCAATGAAATCCCGTTTATGCAAATCTGCCAGTACAAGCGCTAGCCAATCAAACCGCGTGTATGCTGGGTATACCTACGCAGGTATTTTCCTCATATTCCAAAAAATGGAGGAGAAATTAATTATAGCGGTAGTGAATCACCCGGTGTTATATGATCAGTCTCTGTTCATTTACCGGGATGAACATCCTCTTTTCGCGTGTGAGGTGACGTCCAGGGAATGGACGCAGCAGGTTGTCCATCAGCGGAAAAGCCTCATCTCCAACAAACACATGGGGAAGAAGGCCGAACCGCTCTGCTCCTGGGATGACGGTGTCAGGTGGTAGCTGCAGACTGCCATCTCTGAGGCTCTCTCCAAATGCAGAATTCCCCAGGCTCTCACCGTCGCTGCTCCTTCCAAAGCCTCCGACATCCACTACCCTGAAGAGGTACTGGGCATCCACGACAGCCAGCAGTACCAAGGAGTGGGTGGACTTATAGTTGAAGTACAGGGACCCAGAATTGTCTGGAGCCTGGATCACCACGTGCTTCCCATCAATGGCACCAACGCAATTCGGAAAGTTCCAGCGCTCCTGGAACCCAGCAGCGATGGCTCTCCATTCCTCGGTCTGTGGTACCGGCATGGTTTCCTCAACCAGGGCGGTCCAGATGGCACCCGCAACCTCCCTGACAATGACAGCCACGGTTGCATGCCCGACCCGATAGCTGAATGCTATGGTCCTGTATGAGTCACCGGTTGCCAGATACCTGAGAAAAAAATAATATACATGATTAAAAAAAGTATATGTCCCCACACACACATACACACACAGCCCACACAGCCCACACACACACACACACACACACACACCCCCCAGACCACCCCCCAACACACACACACACACACACAAACACAGACCCCACACACACATACACACAGACCCCCCAGACCACCCCCCAACACACACACACACACACAACACACACACACACACACACACACACACACACACACACACACACACACACACACACACACACACACACACACACACACACACACACACACACACACACACACACACACACACACACACACACACACACACACACACACACACACAGGGGAGCAATACTGTATTTACCTAGCTATCTTAATTAATGTCATCCATCTGAACTAAATCACAGACTTCATTCATCATTGGCATGCATTCTCTCTCTGTATATACAGAGTCAGGTTACAGAAGTAGAAATACACAAAACGTACCGTAGGCAGAGGACGAGTCGCTCGGCGGGTCCGATTGACAAACGCATATGGGTGTCTGCCTTTGAAATCAGTGGACCCACTTTTCCGAGCAACTCGTCGAACACGTCTTTGCTGAAACAGTACATCATCCAGGTGGAGCTCTTGGACCAGAACGTGGTATTCCCCCCGTTGCAGACGTTTTCTGAGTATCGGATGTACCCAACAGCGACGCACACTACATGGCCTCCTGCGAGACATTGCATACACTAAAGCCACCCTTGCTACTACACTTGCCCGTGCTACCCTTGCTACAAAACCGGCATCCATTTTGGCAATAGTGGAGAAGAACCGGGCTTTTCCTTTTTTGCTATGTCGGGGGCGGGAGATTCATGTGATTGGTTGTTGGTCACGTTGACTCCCCAAGCTTCAGACACGCCCACCGCCAAGCGTCAGCGCACGCTGCTGTGTGGACGGTCCGTCAGTCCTGAAAAGCTGTGTGCATGTCCTCAGACCATTGAACAATGTTAGGGGCAGCCTGCAGAGTGGCAGCACGCAGGACAGAGTCCATAGCAGCGTACTCGTATATCCAATGTCTGCAGTAGTTTGCCATGCCCAAAAAGGAAAGCATCTCCTTCTTTGTGCGGGGTGGTGGCACTTTGTTCAAAAGACAAATCCTTGCTGGCGAGAGGAGTCGGTGTCCATCCCTCAGAATGTGACCCAAATACGTGACCTCAGTCTGGCAGTACTGTAACTTAGCCAGGGATGCTCTGTGTCCGCATTCAGAAAGTCTTTTCATGAGCAGAATGGAGTCGATACGACAGGCGTCCATGTTGGGAGAAGCTAACAACAGGTCATCTGCGTACTGAAGCAAGGTACTACCTCCTGTAAGGACCAAAGTGTCCAGATCTCTCTTAACCGCTTAACACAGTAGGCGATTCAACATACCCCTGTGGGAGGCGCGTGTATGTAATTTGTTTACCTTTAAAAGTAAATGAAAACAGATACTGGCTGTCTGGATGCAGAGGAACAGAGAAAAACGCTGAACACAAATCAATCACTGTGTAGTACTTGGAATCTGGGGGCAGAGAAGCAAGAATCGAATTCGTGTCAGGCACTATAGGAGCTGTCGGAATGACAATAGCGTTAATAGCTTGCAAATCCTGGACAAAACGCCACTCATCAGGCAAATTGAGTGGCAATTCAAGCAGCAAATTGTTGCTGCTTGAATTGGGAAATGCTGTGAATCTGATCCTATTTCTCCATGGCCTCCCTATTGTGGATTATAGCTATCCTGTGCTGCGGCATACCGCCCCTGCTGGGCCTGCCTGTCATAGGGTGGAAACTGGCTGTTGGACAGAGGTGGGGGTGCTTGGGGAGTGGAGGAGGCTGCAGTGTGGGCCGCGGGGGTGGGGGCAGAGCAGGCAAGTTGTGTGTGTGCTGCTGTGCTCCCCACCTCTTGGGACATTTAGCTGCCCAATGATCTGTGCAACCGCAGACGTGGCAGTGCATTTGTTTTTGGGGGTTTCTGTTTTGCTGCTGTCTGTTTTTGTCTTGATAACCCTGTGATCTTCCCTGATTTTGATACTGCTGTGTGCGGTTTTGTCCCTGAAGCTGCTGGGAGTTATCCGCACTCTTTCATTTCATTTCAAACCTTTATTTATACAGATAAAATCCCATTGAGATCATTGATCTCTTTTCCAAGGGAGACCTGCTCAAGTAGTTCCACATGAAACATAAAAACATAAATAGAACAACAAAAGGATATCATACAGCATCATTTACAAAATTATCCACATAAACAGGTACCAATAGCTTCCGATTGAGTAGCATCCAACCGAGCTTTAAAAACATTTAGTGGCACCAGATTGTTCAGTTTCCATTTAATTTGTAGACTATTCCAAGACAGAGGAGCTGTGCATCTAAAAGCCGTCTTCCCTAAGACAGTCCTAGCAGTTGGCACATTTAATAAAACCACAGCATTCGATCTCAGGCAGTAGCCACTTACAATTCTCTGTGAGATCAGGGAGCATATATAAGATGGAAGTTTCCCTAACATGGCTTTGTATATAACAATATACCAGTGACTGAGCCTCCGTACAGTTAGTGAAAGCAAACCAGCCCTTGCATACAGGGTACAGTGATGGGTTAATGCTTTACAGTTTGTCACAAATCTCAGTGCACTGTGATACGCAGCATCTAACTTGACCAGGCAATTGGCAGGTGCATTCATATAGACCAGATCCCCATAGTCCAGCACAGGTAAAAAAGTCACAGTGACTAGCCTTTTCCTGGCCTCAAGCGAGAAACAGGACTTGTTTCTGAAAAAGAACCCTAGCCTAACCCTCAGTTTATTTAGCAGGTTATTGACATGAAGTTTAAAAGAGAGACAATCATCAAGCCAGATACCAAGGTATTTGTAACAGGCAACAACTTCAAGTTTTGTTCCTTGCATAGTTACAATATCTAAAACAAGCTCTGGTGTCTTTTTTGCTTTTGAAAAGAGCATTACCTTGGTTTTATCCACATTTAAAAGAAGCTTTAATTCAGAGAACTGAGTCTGAATAGTGTTAAAAACAGCCTGTAATTTAACAACAGCCTCCTTAATGGTGGGACCTGCACAATACATCACATTATCATCCGCATAAAAATGTAAAGTAGCTTCATCCACATTATCACCTACGCTGTTAATATATATGGAGAATAAAAGTGGTCCTAAAACAGAACCTTGTGGTACACCATTAGAAATGTTTCTAGTAGTTCACAAACCACCCCACTGCAAGGCTGGATATGCCAATACTGGGTAGCCTCTGCTTTAAGATGCAATGATCAACGGTGTCAAACGCTTTGGAAAGGTCAATAAACAGAGCTGCACAACTCTGCTTATTATCTAAAATACTAGTAATGTCATTCACCACTTTCATTGTGGCTTTCAGTGATGGTGCTGTGTTTCTTTCTGAAGCCTGACTGATGTTTAGACAGGATGTCATTTGTACATAAAAACTCCTTTACCTGTTCACTCACTAGGCGTTCAAGAACCTTAGCCAGAACTGACAATTTAGAGATTGGCCTATAGTTATTTAAAATAGTTGCCTCCCCTCCTTTCAGTAAAGGCAAGACATTAGCAGACTTCCATACTTTTGGAATTGTATTTGTGCTGAGGGAGAGGTTAAAAAGAGAAGTAAGAGGTGGAGCAATAAAATCTGCAGCTATCTTTAAAAAGAAAGGTTCTAAGTTGTCCGGGCCAGCCGGTTTCCTAGGATCTAGCTTAGATAAGGCTTCATGAACAACATTGACAGTAAAAGGAGTAAAACTGAAAGGGTTTTCCAGACCACGTTGTTCAGAGTCACAGACTGTAGTGTTCACAGAAGCAGAGTTTGTCACAGAATCAAACATAGTGTTAGAGAATATTTTCCTGTTATCTGTGCAGGGGAGAAGTATGTTTTCCTATGTGTCTTGCCTGCAACTTAGAGCAGGGCACAGGTCAAAGGTCCTGCCTTCCTGTGGGGGAGTGTGGACCATGCGCGCAGATGACTTTAACAGACTTTCTTTGTCTCTAAACATGTGTGATCGATTAGGATAGAAAAGAGCGCGAATATAGGCGCCTCCTATATTCTCTGCGTAGATTTGCGCTGTGTTTTCTGTGTAACCTTTAGTGTTGGCTTGGGATTGACATGAGGAAGTTGTGTGAAAACCTTGCCAATGCTCCCGGCCGTTGGATCTCTCAATAAATCCCAGTGTTTGACATTCAGAATTCCTGCTCCTCCCGTGTCTCTCTGAGTCCTGATTTCCATTGCAACAGAAGTTTCCCTTACAAATTGGCGTCACGGAACAGGATACCAAAAGATCTTCAGAGGCTGGTAAGTACATTTCTATTTTGAGATTGCTTGCCAGTATCTGAGGTTGACTGTATCATAAAATTACCTGTAAAAAAGAACTGAGCTGCTGCAATGTGATAGATTTGTAAAAAAAAAATCGCCGAATTCTGGAGGTCTCAGTGGTCAAACTGGTTAAATTAACAGCAGAAATCGGCTCAAATCTGCCTGCAGCTGCTCCTGGATGTGTGTGATTTCACCCCACCCCCTGCGGAGAGCAGACAGAGAGGGAGAAGCACAGAGTGCCACATATTCTTTTCCTCACACCATTTGTCGATTTGGAACTAAACAGAACGATTATAAGATGGGAAGGGTGGTATGCGGGAAATGTGACATCACTTTTCATAACTGATGAGTTGTTAAATGTGGCTGTTGTTGGAGGACAGGGTACTGGATTAAATAAAAAGAACAGCAGTTTAAAATAAGCAGCCAGATATATTTTCCTCCATTGCCTCTGTGGGCATGGCTCCAGCAGCAGTGGGGGGTGTGTGTGTAAATACTTCCCCTGTCTGGGTGGCTGCTGCCGTGCAGATAAGAGGAAGAAAGTCACAGCCCTTTTTGTCTAAGCTTTAACTCACACCACCGCCAACTCAATTAAAAAACAGGATGGTCTAAAAGCAATCGTTGTCTGTGACCATGTTCTGCATTGCTGGAAATTCTGGGACAGCACGAGGTGCGTGCATCACCTGACGTGCCACAGCTCTCTACTCTGCTGGAGGAGCATTTCCTGCGTTGCTTGAAAGCGTTCCCTACGTTGCTGGACCTGCTGGTGGTGGTCCGGGTGCATAAATAACAATTATAGGCTAATTGATCACTGGTGGGCAGTGGCAAGCAAGCGTAGAAACAAAACTGTGTTTCACCGTTGGGGTGAACTCAATGGCGGGTGTATAGGCTGGTCGTGGACTACAGTTAACTGGGCTGTTCTTGGAGAGGGTAGCAAAACAAGTCAATGTTCTCCTGGTCGGGGGATCATAGCGCCACTAGAACAGAGTAGTGATCTCTGGAGGGGAAGAGATGTGATCTCTGGAGGGGAAGAGAATCTGAGCAGACCACAGAGCGACCATTGGGGGGGTTTGTATGGCCTAAAGGCACAAAGAGGAACATATGGCTACCCCCAACCAACCAAACACACACACACACACACACACACACACACACACACACACACACACACACACACACACACACACACACACACACACACACACACACACACACACACACACACACACACACACACACACACACACACACACACACACACACACACACACACACACACACACACACACACACACACACACACACACACACACACACACACGTGTAAGTGATTTACAGTTACTAAATCAGCCTACTATCACCTAAAGAATATATCTAGGATTAAAAGACTAATGTCACAGCAGGATTTGAAAAAAAAAAACTTGTCCATGCTTTTAATCTTCAGTAGACTGGACTACTGCAATGGTGTCTTCCCAGGTCTTACTAAAAAAAAATATATTAGAAAGCTGCAGCTGATTCAGAACGCCGCTGCTCGAGTCCTCACTGACACTAAGAAAGTGGATCACTCCAGTTCTGAAGTCTTTACACTGGCTTCCTGTGTGTCAAAGAATAGATTTCTAAATACCGCTGCTGGTTTATAAAGCACTGAATTGTTTAGGCCCAATATACATTTCTGACCTCCTGCTAAATTATGAACCATCCAGATCTCTCAGGTCTTCAGGGACTGGTCAGCTTTCTGTCCCCAGAGTCAGAACTAAACATGGAGAATCAGCGTTCAGTTATTATGCTCCAAACATCTGGAACAAACTCCCAGAAACCTGCAGGTCCGCTGCAACTCTGACTACTTTTAAATCCAGGCTGAAGACTTTTCTCTTTGTCGCTGCTTTTAATTGAACTATTCATATCTTAGACTGCACTGTAACTTTTATCCATGTAACTTTTCTTTTGGTGTTAAATTGAACTACTCATATTTTAGACTGCACTGTAACTTTTATCCATGTATTTTTCCTTTTAATGCTTATTTGATTAATTTGTATTTGTAATGCTTAATGTCTTTCATTTTTATAAAGCACTTTGAATTGCCTTGCGTTGAAAAGTGCTATATACATAAACTTGCCTTGCCTTAATCCACTTTGTGTGAGGAGTGGCAGATGGTTTTGGCGGGCAGAACAACTGAGGCAGCAGGTAGTGGTGGCAGAGGTGCCAGGGAGTCACATCTGATGGAGATGGATAGAGGCATTTATTTTAATTGTAACAGTCAGTTTGTGGTTCTGGCAGCACTGTTGAGCATTTTCATAGATGTGTTTTCATGCCTCTGTGCAAGGCTTAGTCTTTCTATCTGTATAGCCACTGGTGTAACTAAGTTCATAAACTCAACAGGTACTATACGTGGGCACTATTTTGAGATACTTGTACTTTATTTGAGTATTTAAATGTTTTGCTACTTTATTCTTCTACTTCTACAGTTCAGAGGTACATGGTGTATTTCTACTCCGCTACATGTATTTCATACCTTTTAGTTACTTTACGGATCTGGATGAATTATGTGAAATATAATCAAGTGTTAAATCAGACTTTAGTTCCACCTGGAGTAAATCCACCAGCTACCCTGCAGTATACAAAGTACTTCAAACTAGCTGCACCTTCACCAGCTTTGAGAACACTTTGATGATAAATCATTATAAAACACATCATATATATTATTCTGAAATGGACCAATCTGCACAACGACTACCTTTACTGTCGCTATTTCCACTATATTTTGATGAGAATACCTTTATACTTTTACTTGAGTAACATTTTTAATGCAGTACTCTTGCTGTAACATAGTATTCCTACACTCTACTCAAGAACAAGATCTGAGTACTAAAGCTAACGTTAGCCAGAACATTTTTTCAGTTCACTTCACGCTCCGACAGGGAGCTCTGCTCTGAACACCTGAACGGCCCGTTCTAACAGCTGTTCACCAGCGGTCCAGTCTGTAAGAGTCACTCCGGACCACATAATATGGGAGGAAGAACACCATGCGGCAATGTTGGCACATAACAGCTCGCGGCTGCAGATTGTCACGTAGTGATCGTCTTCTCAAATAGGACATCTTTGATAATAGATTCTGGCCTATCAGAATCGAGGTGGCGGCGTGGTGTTGTTGCAGGAAGTCCCGACGGAGAATAATTTTGCGGTAACACATCTCTATATACATTGATACAACATTACGTGTTGATAGAAATCATCACATAATGAAATAAGACCCCACGGTTTGATGATTGATAGGTGTGTGGGCTGTCTTCCGTTTTCACACACAGGACAGTGGGGGATATCCACCCTTATACACGAATGTAAAGTAATTCACACGGCCTTTTTCCTCTGTGAGGAGCAGCAGGTTCAGCTTCATTTAAATATGTCATGTAGTAATAGATGGATTTATTTTTCATCTCAAGAGAGAATGTGTATTTTGTTAGTATTTAAAAAAAAAAAAAAACCCACAGACAGCGCCGCTGCGGGGGTTGGGTTTTTAGCATGTACATTTTATCACACAAATGTGCCTTTTTATTTCATACAGTTCAATTTGGATTGAGACAGGGAAATAATCCAAACCTCATGCGTGGCGTTTCACTGTCAAGGGGAGCGTGTATGTAATTACATTTCAAATACTGACTTGAGCCCCACCACTGTATGGGTTAGCCCTACCATAGATTACCCAACACAAATACTCAGGAGCTGATAAGTCAATTAATTGCTTATCATGACAGGCACAGAATAAAACAGTGGAAACAAACATGTGTTTGACTTTCATTAGTGAATGAAACTGTGTGCCCTTTTATAGTCTGAGTCCAATATTGTGCATTTATATATATATTATATATATATCCTAAATATATGCTAAGGTCCCGCTACTGACACGATAGCAGTCATTTCGTGTGCATGTGTGTAATTAAACCCATGATATCGAAATCTCACTCCAGCCAGGTACCCAGAGTTGGCAACCTTGCCCACACCCCAATAATATTTGTATTGCAGATCTACATGAATCACACAAACGACCTATTTTGGATTCAAAAGGTGACAAGTTTGCATCCCTGCTTGTTATCCTTTCATTACAGAGCTGGGAAAATGGTGTATTGATTAGATTCTGATCCGTGCAAGTCTTATTTTAACTGACTTTAGTTTCTAATATTAATGATAATTTGATTTCAACCCATAAGTAATTATTTAACTTAACTCAACATTTCACATGATGGATTAGTGTTCCACATTTTTCCCACTAATTTATGTTATGATTGAGCCACTGGTAAAGAGAGACATTTATGACCTTGTGTTCCTTTTTGTTGGTTGTTCCTCGGACGGCTTCACTAAAAGTCACCCAGCTCTGCCCTACTACAGACCGGCTGTGTGGAGTCACAGAGATGCTATGGCTGCGCTACATGACATTAATGGTCTGGTCCGAGAATGGACACCATTTCCTGCTCCCAGAGAGAATGACATTCCTCAAACTGAACTCTACAAGCCGTTGATATTGTCTCACATGGGTCTGCTTCCCCCCCACCGAGCCATGAACTGAAAGCTTGACGTCTGCTCTGAACACTTGGAAGCCTCCCTGTCACACCAGCTCCAAACCCTTGGGTCAGTCAGATGAGACTAACGGCTTCACTTAGGGCATAAGGGTCAGAAATATGACTCTCGTTACCACGGAGTGGTTTGTTTGTTTTTTAAGGCTATCCATACTGCTATGCAGAGGATGCGTGTAAGATTGGCAAGCTGTGAAAAGCCCCTACCATTTTTAGTATAGGCCTGATGTCAGGGGCCTCTTACTGTCAACTACACATATTTACCATTTTTCCACCTGGTGAAACGAGAGGCTGCACGGAGCTTAGGCTAAAAATACAACCATTCTGTTCTGCTCTAACGATTCAATTTATAGATTCTATATCAACATAGTTTGTTTTTATTGTTTCCAATGATAACGTCACCTTAAGTGGAGGAATGCAAACCTGTTTTCAAATGTAAGGTTTTAAATTTGTTTGACATTTCTCAGTAAAAACACCCTCAGACGCCCACTATCATTCATGCTCCTTCAGTGGCAACTCAGATGTTAAGGGGGATGAAGCTTTTCCTCTCAAATCAGAGATGCTTTGTTTTCAACAAAGGTATGCATTTCCTGTGTAATATATGGTTCTCACAATTGTTTTTGTTAGTTGCGCACAGCTGATACTGAGTTTTCTCGAGTGATGGATTATGACCTCTACCATGCTTACATGGACTCCTATGTTTTATTTCATATCTAACTGAAGTAAGAGAGAATAGAGAGAGCTGTGAGAGAGAGATGGGAGATGAGGATGTGAGAGGGATGTGGAAGAGAGAATAGAGAGATGAGGATAAGAGAGGGATCTGAAAGAGAGAAGAGTTATTTGCAAGTTGCATGCTGATACTGAGTTTTCTCGCTTAATAGCTTATAGACGATACCATGTTTAAATAGACTCCTACGTTGTTATTACATTATGTGACATAAGTAAGAAAAGGGAGGGGAGAGTCAATTATATTTGAGTAATTGATCTCATATTGAAACATTCATTTCTCAAACCTATGTTTTATGGAAGAGGAAATGTACTTCTGATAAAGTAATCTTTTATCAAACAGTAAATGGTGAATTAATTTAACATTTAGAATCATTGAGAACAGGTTATATCCACAGGGACTAGCTCACATTTAACTTAAAATAACATTTATCTGCTTTGGACTGATGAGTATATGATTCTTGCATGTTAAATGACTAACACAAACCTTACATGTATGCATGTGCATGTGTCAGGAAGGCTCCCAAATAATTCTGAGGGGCCTATCCTATTTTTGTAATTTAATGATAATGTGCTAATCCATTACTTTGAGTTGTCTGCACTCAGGAAAACATCTCTATCAAGTGTTAACCCAATAACTAGGACAGCTCTGAAGGCCAAGGGTCAGAGAGAGAGGGTCACACCCTCTGGCTGCAGAGAGCACCCCCAACCACGGGCAAGGAGGCACGAGGTCGTTCGAGATGAGAGGATTCTAATCTTCAACTTTCTGATGGGATGGGATGCTTCTTCATCTTTCTGCTCAGACAACTCTGCAGGACGAGCGATGGCTTCAGAGGCTCCATGTTTCTTGGAAGGGCAGATTTCTTCCTAAACATCTCCCATCACGGGGCGGGGCATCTGGAGGTGCCGCTTGGAATAGGCTCTGCTCTCAAGCAGATAGCAGAAGGAATGCAGGCAGATGAGCCTCTGTTTCACTGGGAGATCATAAAGTGCTCACTGAAATGAGCCACAAAAGCAGAGCAATTGGGGGGTTTTGAAATATGGTGCTCTGGTGAAGAAGAGTTTTGAGCCAATCAGCACCTCAGTGCTAATCTACAGTATCAGGATGCCTTCACACACCAGACATTCTGTGTCATAAAGAAAGGACGAGAACGAGTCAGTAGGACATGTTCTTCTAGCTCTTGTACAAAGATAACATTTGAATTGAATGACCATATGATTACAGATGTACAATTAATGATTGTTTTTATATTTCCGATGAACAGATATGTGTTAAATAGTGGTGACAAATATATTTTGTCAGATCAGATTACACTTTCACACTAAACAAAATGAATTAATTGATATTTTCAGATTGATAAGGTATTGAACAATAAGATATTTCTAATATTATAACAGACAATGTTACTATCCTTAATCATTACCAGGTAAAATGTACAACGAGGAAACCAGATACCAGGTTCCCAATCCAGGTGCTACTGCATGCTAAATTTAGATAGAAAAACAAATGTTCTATCCACTCCACTTAAATACTCAGCAGGTGATGTAGATTTTTCAAAAAGGCCTTAATCACTCCTTTTAAACGAACTAAAACTAATTCTGCAGCAAGTTTAATGTTAGACTACGCACATGAACGCAATATTAGCAACTGTTTGCTGTGCCAAAATATGCCAGAATCTATGCATTCTCCTATGTTTAGCCCAATTCCTTTCACGAAAGCTGGTTTAGTGAGCTGGACATAGCATCCAGAATTAGCGACGAGGCTGAGGATTGGTACAACTTTTCCCCATAGACTCTGAGCAATCTTAACAGTACGAGGGCTTAGTCTCTCTCATTGTTGATACAGTAAATACAATTACCTGCCTGACGGTTTCAAACGAATAGATGTTTTGATTTTTCCTTGAATAAAGAACAGATGTTTTTGATTTTTCCTTCCTCAGGTTGTTAAAATAAAATGCCTGACTTTTCCTTTTCAGATTTTAAACAAATGTATTTGAATAAAATGTATGTAGTAAAGTGCCTTACTCTTGAATAAGTGTATTGAAGTAAACGTAAAGTAATGTTAAAGATTGAGGACACTAACTTTACAGATTGATCGATTCATCACTGTGAATGTATACCTTAACTGGGAATTTTAGCTGGATCTCTCATGATTCTGATTTAATACCTCAATTGGATTTCTTATAATCCTAAATTCTAATTGTGTTTTAATAAGTAATTGCCTTGAAGTAAATCTTTAAGATGTAAACTGATTTTGAATTTGTGTTTGATGAATGAGATTAACTGAGTGATAATTGATAAAAGATCTTGTTTTGAAACATATATTTTACTATTATATTTTTGTATTACATGTGTGTTATTATTGTGCTTTTGACAAAAATAAATCAAACACTGAAGAGAGATGATTTTCTATTGTGGTTGTCTGTATCAACCATTGTGATTGACTGTTTCAATCTTATTCTGCTTTTGATGTAATTAATGTAATGAGAATCCACACACAACTCTGAGGACGTTTTATTTGATTTAAGTAGTGACTGAAATATTCTTAGACTAATGTTAATTGGTTATCAATAAATTGATAAAAGAGTGGATCTGTTATTATCTGAATATTTTCCTGTTATCTGTGCAGGGGAGAATTTTAGTGTTTTCCTATGTGTCTTGCCTGCAACTTAGAGCAGGGCACAGGTCAAAGGTCCTGCCTTCCTGTGGGGGAGTGTGGACCATGCGCGCAGATGACTTTAACAGACTTTCTTTGTCTCTAAACATGTGTGATCGATTAGGATAGAAAAGAGCGTGAATATAGGCGCCTCCTATATTCTCTGTGTAGATTTGCGCTGTGTTTTCTGTGTAACCTTTAGTGTTGGCTTGGGATTGACATGAGGAAGTTGTGTGAAAACCTTGCCAATGCTCCCGGCCGTTGGATCTCTCAATAAATCCCAGTGTTTGACATTCAGAATTCCTGCTCCTCCCGTGTCTCTCTGAGTCCTGATTTCCATTGCAACAGAATTTTCCCTTACACATAGAACCGCAGGACACAAAATGCTCATTAAAGCAATTTAGCATAGTGGCCCTGTCCGATATAGAGCCAGATGATGTGGTAAGGCACGGAGGTAGCTCATTACGGATCTCACCGGTTGATATCGATTGTATTGCTTTCCAAAATTTCCTAGGATTATTTAGGTTTTCTGTGGTAACTGACAAATAGTACTTCGACTTTGCACTTATGACATTTGAAGTGAAGCTATTCCTTAGCTGCCTAAAACGCAGCCACTCTATCTCTGAGCGTGATTTCCTAGCCTTTGCCCAGGCCTTGTTTCTCTCATGAAGGAGACTAGACAGCTCAGCAGAAAACCAAGGATTGTCTCGTCCCTTTACTCTAAATTTACGCAGGGGTGCATGTCTATCAATGATCTCCATAAAACCAAGATAAAAATAAGACCATGCGGTTTCCACATCAGCACACAGATCGATTTTACCCCAATCAAAATCAAACAGATCATGCACAAAACCCTGCTCCACAAAATGTTTTATGTCTCTCTTGATGATAATGCGAGGTTTAACCTTTTGGACCTTAGTGTCCCTAATTGTGGCTACAACACAGTGATCGCTCAGATCATTTGCAAATACTCCTACAGATGAATATTTATGGGGAACATTAGTTAAAATGAGATCAATTAGGGAGGATTTATTAGGGGACTTAATATTTGGGCGAGTAGGACTGTCCACAATCTGAGTAACATTCAATGAGATACAAAGGTTTTTAAAATCCTCTGACACTGCAGTTAACCAGTCCCAGTTAAAATCTCCAAGTAGGACTATTTCCTTGTAGTCTAGTTGTGATAAAAGATTTGCTAGTGAAGACAAGGAGTCTTTGACAGCTGAGGGGGGTCTGTAACAACTCACTGACCCTTTGCCACTTCTATATTTAAGGCTAAAAATTCAAATTGCTTACTGATCGATTTGGAAACTAATGTGGTTACACTGAACTTATTCTTAACATAAATTGCAACGCCACCACCTTTATTAGGCCGGTCGGTACGATACACATTAAAACCATTTAAGGCAATGTCAGAGGCCAAAATAGACTTATTTAGCCATGTTTCAGATAAGACAATGACGTCAGCGTCAGTCGATTTTGCCCAGATACGGACAAAATCTAGTTTACCTAACAGACTGCGCACATTCAAGTGGATGAAACCCAACCCAGACCTAGCTTTAAAATCAGCAGGAGTAGCGATCTGACTATTACTACTGTGCGGACCAGGGTTAGGTTGTACATTTCCTGACAGTAATAACAACAAAAAAAACAGGCATCTTTTCCTCTTAAATGACACACATACATTGTCATCTAATTTAGAAACACCGGAAAAGTCTGCGAGAGTGTGATTAGAGCTTAAGAAGCAGTCCTGAAGAACCATCAACGCAGGAAAATAAAAAAGACAAACATATTTTGTCGAGCAGATTGACTGTGACAAGGCAACCGGTAATTGTTTGAGCAACACATCCGAACCTTTGCAGGGGATGCCCACTGCGGGTGGCAGAACAGACCTGAATCCAGTAGTCTTCTCAGAATGACTAGAGATCTTCTCATAGTCCAAAACAGTTAACAGGCACAGTAGAATCACGATATGGGCCATTTTCCCAGACCAGCACAGCATCCGGATAGGCGTGCAAGCAGGCCCGAAATGTGGAGGCGCTCTGTTCTCCTCGCGATATCCCCGGTGCAGAACCTCCTCAGTACAGCAGGATAGGCGAAGCAGGACCAGCTCGAGGCGTAGAGGCGCTTCGGTCTCTCCGCGATATCCCCGTGGTAAAACGTCCTCGCCACCGTAGAGCACGACAGGTGGAGCAGGTGGATACAGGCCTCAAATACAGCAGCTGTAAAGCAGGCCGCAGCCCGAACGCGAAGCCGCTCCGGTCTCTCCGTTACGCCCCCGGGGAAAAATCTCGCCAGGACAGCAGCACACGACAAGTGGAAGCAGGTCCCCGCCACAGCACAACTGGGCAGGTGGAAAAAGGGGGCCGAAGCAACAACGTGCAGCCGCTCCGTCTCTCCGCTACTTCCCGGGAAGTAAACCTCCTATCCACGCCGACGGAAGAGAGGCAGCCCTGCCCCTCTCTTTCCACGCTCCGTGAGGGTCCCCGCCACAGCACAACTGGGCAGGTGGAAAAAGGGGGCCCAAGCAACAACGTGCAGCCGCTCCGTCTCTCCGCTACTTCCCGGGAAGTAAACCTCCTATCCACGCCGACGGAAGAGAGGCAGCCCTGCCCCTCTCTTTCCAAGCTCCGTGAGGCGGATGAGAAAATGTGCTCCGCTCGCGAAAATGCACTCCGCTCGCTCTGATCGACGAGTGTAGAGTGATCGACTCTGATAAGCCTGTGTGTAAGCCTGTGTATTTTGAGGCAATTGTTGCAGCAGCTGGGCAATTCTGGGGGACAGAAATATCTGGCTCCTATGCAGGGCACGCATTGTGGCTATCATGATTTTCCAGGGTTTAAGTTGCCAGTCAGGAGTCACCATCATGTAGGCTTGAGCTGTCTCAGGGATTCAATTATGTAACAAACTCTGTATGGCGAACAAATCATTGCCCTCCATTTTAATGCCATGAAACGCTGGAGAAATTCTGGGACAGTTTCTGTTGGGTTCTGTACGCAAGCCATAACTTGCGAAAAATCTGTGTGAGTCTTAGCGCATGCTCTAATAACCAAAGCAGCGACGGTCTGGATCCACATATCACGCGTCTGTGTCGGAGGCCAGTCACCTGCAGGCGTACACTCAGGAAATTTAAACTTGTCTCTGCATGTGGGCCAATCGGCCTTGTATGTTAGGATTATCAGCTGTTTATATCCCAGGAGCAATTTGCGTCATTTTCAATCAATTTAAACGCCTGCCACAACACGGTCATGTCAAATGTACCAGTTAAAGGCCAATCAAATTGAATCTTTCCTTTCTGACTATTCTGTTCTATTTCGTATATGGCTTCGCCCTCTAAGGCTATCGCTATTGGGTTATCCCTCTGCGCCCCCGCGCAGCACTGAAACACTTGTAGTCCACGCCCACCCGCTAGGTGGGCCCCACCCTCGGGCCTCCTTCCGGTATAAATAGGAAGGTGGCACGGCAATCTTCTCCCTCTTTTCTTCAGCAACCAGCAGTACTGAAGCACGAGAAAGAATCATGAGCAGCACGAAGTGTCCTTCGTGCAATACAGGATATATCATGAGCTATGATTTGCACCCAATATGCGCATCCTGCCTGGGGCCAGAGCACGCGGACGCGGCTCTCAGACAGCAGATCGCATGTTTTCAATGTGTGCGTCTCCCGTCATCCGACAGGAAGCAAAGGGCGGACGCTCTGGCTGCTGCGGGTGAGGAGGACGACTGGCCCATCCAGAACAGGGACAACAACCTGTTTCTGGAGGCGAGTGGGGGTCAGGAGTCGGACGACTCCTACCCCGTCTCCCTCCATGGCTCGCCATGCGGCTCTCCCCTTCCCCCTCTCCCCCGGACGGGGGAGACGGGGTCGGAGTGAGAGTCAGAGGTGGCGGCCGAGCACGTGGTCCCCTTCTCCATGTCCACGGCGCTACCGGCGTTGGGTGGCATTATGCTGGAGCTGCCGGAGATAATCGGCAAAGCAGCAGCATGCAGAGGCCTCCCCGTTCCCCGAGGACGGGAGAGGGTGGCTCTGGATGACATGGCCGGAGTATTTTGCCGGGTTCAGACGGGCAGGAGTGACCCGATCTGGCCCCGCTTCCCCGCCATTAGGCGTTACCAGGAAGGGGCAGCGGCAAACCCGAGGACCTTAAGGGCTCCGGTGGCCACCTTTGTTCCCTTCACTAAGGTGGAGGGGTTCACGGACGAGGTTTTTCCAACCACACCCGCTCTGGAACCGAGCTTAACGGCGTTTTTCGGGGTTAGACAGGCCAACTTGGTCGCCGGACGGCGCCCTATGTTGGCCACCCCCAAAGACCAGTATGTCGCCCGCCAGGCTGACCGGGCGCACCAGTGTGCGTTCCAGGCGTCGGCAGCAGCGAACAACATCGCGTTGCTGACCAACTCGGTGGTGACGTTGGTCGAACGGTCCACCACCGTAGCTCCAGAGGAGGCAGAGGAGATCGCTAAGGCGGCCAGCACGGCACTCACGCTGTGCGCAGCCGTGGCAGTCTCCCAGGCTAGAATCACGGCCTGGTTGACTCAGATCCAGCGCCACCTTTGGTTGCAGCAGGCAGCGGTTACAGAGCCAGCCAGGAAGGTTCTGCTGGACGCTCCGATCAGCTCGGACGGGCTGTTCGGACCCCAGTTCCTGGCCATGGTCGAGTCCATGAAGGCGGCATCGGAGCAAGCGGAGGAAATCCGCCAGCACGTCAGCGTCTGCTCCACGAGAGCCGCCGAAGAAACAAAGCCTGCCTTGACAGTTTGGGGGGGAGTGTGAAGGAAATAAAAAAAGATTATTTCCCAACATGTGGTCTGATTCATCAGTTACAAATGTATTTCACATATCCTCCACCCTGGGTGAACCAGCTGCCTATGACCTATCGGTTAATAGCCAGCAGAGTTCGTTACAAAAGCCTGCACTATTTAATCTATCGATTAATAAGCGGCAGAGCACAGTAACTACATCAGCTGCCTACAATCTGTTGATTAGTAGGCAGCAGGAGTCGCTGCAGAGGACTGATGGTTATGACTTTTCGGTTATTAAACCACAGACCTCGCGGCATTCCTCTGTCCGAGATACGCCTCCTACACACGGTCATAACAACCCATGAGCGCCGTTTTAATGCCTCATGTGGACAACACTGCGCACACCTCCACTCATCCCCTGAGCGTGTACACGCCTCATGATGACATCCGGAGTGAAACGCAGCGTGTGGAGGCTTCCTCGCAGCCCTTTCGCGTCTGCCATTACAACACACTCTCACTCCCTAAGCGTCCAATAGCGACGTTTGGTCAGTGTCCGTGGCGTCCAATTGTGACGCTCCTAGGCTCCTTCAGCGTCATAAAGGGACGCAAATAGCTTTCAACTGATTGCAATGTATTCCCATCTGCGTCGGGATTTGACGCTCATGGAAGCACGGCATTCGTTTATGCCGGCTGCCCTTAAAGGCAATGTGAGCATCCATTCCCATTGGATAACGGAGAATTTTCCACCCGGAAGTAAGTCCTCCTCTTACTGTCGATTGATTTTACAGTGATATCTGCACTACTCATCGACTAAAAAACACCAGATTATCCTTGTTAATTACACAACATTGATTGGTTTAAATTGTATACAATGCTTTTGTATTTTTCCCCTTCGATTCGGAGAAACAAATATGTTTTCTGAGTAAAGGATGGCAGAAGACACTACACTACCCAGAATCCCCAGCTATCGTTTGGCCTACACCATGTGATCTGTTTGACAAACCCCGTTTTTTTCACCATTCATTCCGATGGCTGGCGTCTATGTCACGTGATCTTCAAATGTCTCCCTGCAGAAAAAGAAAACATGGCCGAACTTCGTTTTATTCTAGGTGTAAAATGCCTATTTTAAAGTTAGTTTGGCCATTAAAATGCGTTTTGATGTCATTTGATGCGAGAAATATGAGTTGTTATTTCAGATTATGTGTGCAGTGGATGTACATGATCTTTAGTTTGCTAGTTATTACGAAGATTACTTCAGGAAATCGCGACGTTTTCATTGTTACCAAGGTGGTTGCTAGGGACGCTGCTATCGATATTATTTCTGTTATGTTGTGTAACTGTTTAATGGTGTTATCTTTATTGCTACCCCCTTCCCCGTCAATGTATAGTGTTGGTCCACAGCCTAAACATATTAGTTTAACAAAATCCGCATCTAAAGATAGCCTACGTTATTTCCCCCCTGTGCAATTCCAGTCTCACATCTCAGAGCACACCGTCATTAACAAATACCGGAAACAGACCGAAATAATAATAATACCTTATTCCGAGTGTGCTTGCTTTTCTCTTTGAAAGTCATCACATAACGGCATTGTAATACACGGTTCGGCTGCATTACATATTACATATCTGCCGTAGTTCTGTATTTATAGAGCCCTGATGAGAAGACAAACATGAGGAACTGAAAACGTGACGTGGATCATAAATATATCAGCCATTAAACAACATCTTACATTTCTTTTCACACAATGCGTCTCCTTGCAGTATCAACACTAATTCGGCTCACTTTTATATTTGATCCAATTGGTAGATAGGCTGTATTTACACCATAAAGGTGCACAGTTGATATAAAGGGACACCTGGTGGTTAAAGCATGTTATTGAATTTCAATATTTGTATTATTAGATATTAATACGATCCCTATAAAGTATATTCATTACTCGTTATTCTCTACTAATTGTTAATTAAAGACTGTATGTAATGACTATTTTGCACATCCCTTTCAAGATTTCAAGATTTTCTAAGGTTTATTGACATATCATATAGGCCTACACAACTGTGGTGTAGTTCTGCACTGAATGAAAAACTTGGGTTGCAGGTTCCTCAATAGTACATTACAAGACATCTATCAATATTTGTGCATACCTCCAGCAATGTTAACTATGTTGAAGCACTTATTTTAACTGATATTATACATAATGTATTATACTCTTATAGATGTATGTAGATATTTCATCTCCGGCCTTGTCAGGTATTGAACAATCAATAAATAAAGAACACAGAATTGTTGAATATAAAACACAGAATTTATGTGATTATACTAAATGATTTTCAAATAAACACAACTGCATATTTAACTGTTACACATGCTGATGTAACGCAAATGTTCCAACTTGGGATCAATAAAGTATATCTTATCTTAAGCTGATCGATGGCTACTGCCATATTTGCACAATGTGCCTCTGAACCTTGACAAGTGCATGTTTCAGGCTTATCAATTAATGTAATGTAATGTTATCACAGGGGTCACACACATAAGACCAGCTGTTAAATAAAGCTCTTCTGACCTTAGCTGGCATGTGGGTATATATAGTAATACTGCCCATAATGGGCACAAGCAATTTTCACCCATTTATTAATTATATGTTTTAAATGTGAGTGTTTCCTTTCCCCTAAACCTCCAGGGATGTACACAGTTTAATACTGGCAACTTCTTATTATGGGAAATACGAAAACGTCTTTTAAAACTACAACTCCCAGTAGAGACGTGCCATAGAGAACATGTTGCGAAACAGAATAGCCAGCATGTGTAGTTCTGGGGACGGGGTGGGGGAGGGGGGACGCGGTGGACCCGTTCAAATCCAGTTTTGGACAGTCTGCCGTGGTTCCATCCCATTTCAAGTGCTGTTCGAGAATCGGCTTAACCCTCGGAGCACACTCTCCAATCACAGAGCTTGAGGACTATCACGGGGTTTGTCAAGAGCACATGGTGTTGTCCAAACGATAGCTGGGGATTCTGGGTAGTGTAGTGTCTTCTGCCATCCTTTACTCCTGGGAATGGACGCTCACATTATCTTTAAGGGCAGCCGACATAAACGAATGCCGTGCTTCCATGAGCGTCAAATCCCGACGCAGATGGGAATACATTGCAATCAGTTTAAAGCTATTTGCGTCTCTTTATGACGCTGAAGGAGCCTAGGAGCGTCACAATTGGACGCCACGGACACTGACCAAACGTCGCTATTGGACGCTTAGGGAGTGAGAGTGTGTTGGCCATTAATCTGTTGATTAAGCAGACAGCAGGGCTCGCTGCAGAAGCCTGCCGGTTTTAACTTCAGTTAATAACCTGCAGAGCTTGCGGGATTTCTCTGTCCAAGATACGCCTCCTACACACGGTCATAATAAACCCATGAGCGCCGTTATAACGCCTCATGGGGGCATCACTGCACACACCTCCATCCATCCCCTGAGCGTGTACGCGCCTCATGATGAGAGTCGGAGTGAGACGCAGCGTGTGGATGCCCCGCGCAGCCCGTTCGGTCCCAGCCCACCTGGGGTTGCCTCACGCCCTGGGTAAACCAGCTGCCTATAACCTGTCGGTTAATAGCCAGCAGGGCTCATTGCTAAAACCTGCACTATTTAATCTATCGATTAATAAGCGGCAGAGCACAGTAACTACACCAGCTGCCTCCAATCTGTTGATTAGTAGGCAGCAGGAGTCGCTGCAGAGGCCTGATGGTTATGACTTTTCGGTTATTAAACCACAGACCTCGCGGCATTCCTCTGTCCGAGAGATACCTCCTACACACGGTAATAATAACCCATGAGCGCCGTTATAAACGCCTCATGTGGACAGCACTGCACACACCGCCACTCATCCCCTGAGCGTGTACATGCCTCATGATGACAGCCGGAGTGAAACGCAGCGTGTGGAGGCTTCCTCGCAGCCCTTTCGCCTCACGGGAGGCTGAGTGCCCCAGCGGCAGCGCCCGCAGCGCCACGGCGTCAGGGCTCGCTGCAGAATGCTAGTTTTAACCTAATCTATTGATTAAGTAGACAGCAGGGCTCGCTGCAGACGCCTGCTGGTTTTAACCCCTGGTAATAACCTACAGAGCCCGCAGCATTCCTCTGTCCGAGATACGCCTCGTACACATGGCCTTAATAAACACATGAACGCCGTTATAACGCTTCATGTGGGCAGCACTGCACATACCTCCATCCATCCCCTGAGCATGTACGCGCCTCATGATGAGAGTCGGAGTGAGACGCAGCATATGGAGGCCCCCGCCTTGGGTTGCCTCACGGGCAGCGGCGGCAGGGGCTCTGGCGTGGCTCGTCACCATGACGACCAAAAACACATCTCGAGCACGTGCGCCCGCTCTCAGAGTTTTTCTCAGAGTGCGCGGGTCTGATGGACAGATGGATGAGCAGGCTGATCAGCAGAGGATACGTCCTGCAGTTCGCCTCTCCCCCCCCCCACAGTTCAATGGGATACAAGAAACACTCCTGTCCTCCCAGAAGCTATGTCTTGCGCTCCAATCCGAGCCGCTGGAACCCCTGTTGAAATAGGATATTTCCAGGGTTCCTCAAAGGGAGGAAAATCAGGGGTTTTCACTCCCGTAATTTTTCTAATCTCGAAAAAGACTGGGTCAATGAGACATCCTCGATCTGTCAGTATTACAGGTGCTGGAATGTGTTCACCAGGACGACTGGTTCACTTCCACCTGAAGGATGCATACTTCCACGTACTCCTCATCCCAAAACACAGGAAATTCCTGCGTTTTCTCATTTCAGGGAATATCAGACCAGACAATCGTCTGCCGTCGGATATTTCCTGGCTCATCCCATTTTTGTGTAGAGAAGGCTGGAGCCACTACACAGAGGAGGGATGAGAGTGTGGTTTACTCTGGACGACCTGCTATTTGCTGGCTCGCTCCAGGGAGGAAATCGTTTTACAGACGGTACATCTCGTATCGCATCTGTCAAAGCCTGGGTTTCATAAGAAATTGGAAGAAGATGAGCGCGGCTCTCGCGGCAGCGAGTGGAGAAACTGACAGCTCTCCTCCAGCATGTCACAACCCACACAGCCCTCTCCATGACGCAGCTGCTCGGCGTTGGCGTCAGCTGGTCACGTGATGATACCCCGGGGTCTCTTCCAACAGGGGGACACACCAGAGGTCGTTCATTTGCTGCAGAAGCCTGCCGTTTTAAACCTATTGGTTTATAAACTGCAGAGCTCGCGGCATTCCTCTGTCCCAGATATGCCTCCTACACACGGTCATAATAAATCCACGAGCACCGTTATAACGCCTCATGTGGACAGCATACACACACCTCTCATCCTCTGGGCGTGTACGCGCCGCATGATGAGAGACGGAGTGAAATGCAGCGTGTGGAAACTCCCTCGCAGACCTTTGCCTAAAAGTGTGAGGCTGTGTCGCAGGCATATGTCTCCTCTGGGGTGGAGCCCCCGGAGAACATTAATGCGCACTCCACCAGAGGAATTCCTCCTCCACGGCTTTGCACGGATAAATGTCAGTGGAAGATATTTGGACGGCTGCATCTTGGTCGTCCCCCTGTTCATTTATTCAATGTTATTTGAGGGATGTCTCCCTTTCCTCTCTGACGCACCCTGTACTGGGTGTCCTGTCGGAGTGAGTGACGTCAGGGATCCAGCTGAGCGCTCTCCTACCTGTCTGACACGCAGAGAGCAGCTGTTCCCCCTCTATGATCGCAGGATAAGGTGGGACCTTCGTCTCTACTTTCTCACAGCGGCCGGTATGTATTGTTCCCAGCCTTCACCCCGTCGGGAAGATAGGCATGTTTTGCTATGTTCCAGGGACGGTGATGCGCCATTACGCATGGCACAACAGGCAGGGGGGTGTTATTGAGCAGGTGTGTCTGTGCTTCTAGTGCCGGGCGGACCCAGTGGGGCGCAGACTACATCATGCTTCGCCCTTAACCCAATAGCGATAGCCTTAGAGGGCGAAGCCATATACGAAATAGAACTGGGGTTACCTACTGTAACCCAGCTTCTATGAGTAATGGTGCAGCCCTCTAAGCGCTGGGCCCCACTGGCTCTACGAATAGCTGAAGAAAAGTTATATTGTATGGGAGCAGATTGCCGGGCCAATTTATACCGGAAGGAGGCCTGAGGGTGGGGCCCACCTAGCGGGTGGGCGTGGACTACAAGTGTGTCAGTGCTGCGCGGGGGCGCAGAGGGATAACCCAATAGCGATAGCCTTAGAGGGCTGCGCCATTACTCATAGAAGCTGGGTTACAGTAGGTAACCCCAGTTTCTCGGGGAAAACACTCACAAGAAACACCGGCTGTTGTTATGCCTGCTGTGACGTTAAGTTACTCCGTTCTCCGATTGTAATTATGCCGTTTTCATCTGAATTTGCCGGAACAAGTTTTATATTCTGAAAGTCAATACTTTTTTTATTTGAAATCAGATGAAAACAAACTGTAACGGACGCTGCCGTGTTGTCAATGATTACTATATGCCTACATTCATAATGTCATCTTCCCTTTACAAGCTTCAAACATGTATTTATCATGTGATTTTGGAAATATAAGTTTCATATTCTGAAAGCCAAGACTTTGTTTATTTAAATCAAACTAAACACCCGAACCCTGAAAAACTAGTTATTTATGCAAATCCACGTTTATTTTGAAATGAGCCGTTGCGACTTCCGACTGATTTCGATAGAGCAAGTCACATATGGCAAATGTGTGGTTGTGGGGAACCAGGTCAATTAAAGTACTTGTTTAACTATTAAATTAATTGAGTTTGAGTAAAATACTTGGTTACTGATTAATTTAGGTTATAATATATTAAATTGCAAAGCAAAACATGCTGTAATTTTTTATTTTTTTAAAGGTTTTCAACCTGAAAGAATCCTAATGTGTCCTTGAAAAGTTGAAATAAAGAAAAGGAAAAAGGATTCCAGTTGTCCATACATCCTCTGTTGCCCCTCAAGCCTCTCAAATGTGGGCAAACACTCAAATAAATGCCAAAAACCCAGAGAACTTGATAATACTTGACCATAAAAGTATGTTAAATAACACTGCCACCTAG
Source organism: Pseudochaenichthys georgianus (assembly GCF_902827115.2). Lineage (NCBI taxonomy): Eukaryota > Metazoa > Chordata > Actinopteri > Perciformes > Channichthyidae > Pseudochaenichthys > Pseudochaenichthys georgianus. The sequence continues at coordinate 11,314,503 of NC_047522.1, read as the reverse complement.
TTAATAACTCTACTTTACTCAGTGGAGGCTCGTCCATTGAGGAAAGGGAGGACCATCCTCCCTAAGATTTCAGTGAAAAATAAACTTTGAAGACAACAATAAATATACCTCAATTTAAAAGATAAGTCTGTTAAAATACAGATAATAGACCTGGCTTTTAACATGGGACTGAAATGGGGCTAGAGATGACGAGCCTCCCTTTGGGCGGGTCTAGCCAGAGGCTCTGGATTGGGCGCCTATATCATCAGTGAACCAATCAGCGGATCTGACTGCGCATCAGTGTTGATGGGGAGGGTCATCAGCGATAGAGTTTTTTTCTGAACCGGGGAACAGGGGTGATGCGCCCTCTTGCCAAAATAAATTCCTTGAATTAGGCTTTGATTATGTTCTGGCCCGCCATCTTGTGGCTCAGAAACAAAATTGGCCCACGGCAAAACTTACTTGCCTACCACTGGCTTAGAGCTTTCGCGACTGCAAACATTTTTAAACAAACATTGACCATGTACCATTCACCACCCCCCACAGCTCCCTTATATCAATGCAGGGCGGTGACTCTTTGTTTCAAAAGTAATGGCCCATTGGAATGTGACAAACTCTCCCATCCGCCCCCCCCCCCCCCTCCCCTCAGCAGTGGTCTGAAAGGGTCTCTGGAATTATCAAACATTAAATTAAAGTTTTAAAAACAGTGACAGGGTCCAAACTCAGAGGTGGAAGAAGTATTCCGATTATTTACCTAGGTAAAATTACGTATTATAAGTAAATGTCCTGCATTCAAAATGGTCAATTGCCCAAGTGAAAAGTATTATTTACAACTTGTATTTAGAAATACTCCGTTGTAATTATTGATGCATAAATGTGTTCATCCATTCAATGTGGCATCTGCTATAATGGGGTTAATGCAGAGTTCGGCAACCTTTTGGATATGAAGTGCCATTACAAAAAAAAATTGGTTATCGGCGTGCCGACGATCGTGAATTATCAACGGGGGGGGTGGGTGAGGAGCTTGACGCTCGTTGACTGTCAACAGGAGGGCGGGGGGACCCTCGCTGCGGGGAAGCATTGTGTGGACCTGTCAGCGCAACTTATATGATGCCAAATGTATCAAATAAAATTAAAATAATTTCTTTAAACGGCATAATATTAAGGACGATCGTCCGTTCTGTGATTCTCCAGAACACACATGTTATGATATTAGGGTCATGCAGAGTGAGATGAGATCGCTGTCCCTTTAAGAGAGAGAGGGGTGTGGCGTGTAAGTGGGTTATTGAACCTGAAGCTTGTTGCTTCTGCCCTGGGAGACGACAGAGTCATCCCCTCGACTACGGTCTGGGAGCCGACAGGAAAGTTCAACACACAGATGGCCAGTTTGTCCCTTTGTAGCATATCATTTCGATGATAGATCAGCAGATCGCCACTGGGCTTTCAACTAAAGACACAGCCACGCAAAAACTGCGGCATTTGTACAGCTCCTTATGGGTACTGCAATTTGTGAAGTGCTTTCCTCTGTGGTGAAACGATCAGCACTGCACCACGGAGGAAAGCGGCAGAAAGTCGCCTGGAGTTAAAGAGAGCGGGGCTGCGTTGCGTGCATGGCTTCCTTCTGCAGGTATCGGGAGACGCGCCCAGGCGGTGGTCTCGTTCAAGACCCGAAAATACAATTTAAATATTTTGCACCCTTATTCCACTTATTCAATCAATCAATGTTTATTTATATAGCCCAATATCACAAATGTTACATTTGTCTCAGTGGACTTCACAGTTTGTACAGAATATCAGTGTGACAATACGACACACTCTGTCCTTAGACCCTCACATCGTACAAGGAAAAACTTCCGGAGAAAACCCACAGTTTAAAGGTAAAAATGGGAGAAACCTCAGGGAGAGCAACAGAGGAGGGATCCCTCTTCCAGGACGGACAGACGTGCAATAGATGCCGTGTGTAAATTGAAAAGATAATACATTTGCAACATAGGTAGTCCAAATGTTTGGAAATGCATGTGTGTATAATAGGAATATGAATCCACGAGGATATCCATCCAGGACTTATGATCCAGGACCACAGCCACGACACAGGACCGCAGCAACAGGATCATCCATGACTCCGGATCCCGGCGTATATAGACACCAAAAAGAAAGACATTTGGGGAAGCTGGGTTAATCGGAACATGAGAGTACACAGGTATAGACAGAGAGAAGGAAGAAGTAAGATGTCCCCCAACAAACTAAGCCTATATCAGCATAACTAGGGGCTGAATCTAATCACCCCTAACTATAAGCGTTATCAAAAAGGAAGGTCTTAAGCGCACTCTTAAAAACGGATAGGGTGTCTGCCGCCCGAACACAAACTGGAAGCTGATTCCACAAATGTGGAGCTTGATAAGAAAAGGCTCTGGCTCCCATTGTACTTTTAGAGACTCTAGGAACAACCAACAACCCTGTATTCTTGGAACGCAATGCCCTAGTAGGACAGTAGGGTATAATGAGTTATTTAAGGTAATATGGCGCCTGCCCATTAAGGGCTTTGTAGGTGAGAAGAATACTTTTAAATTATATCCTGTGTTCTATAGGGAGCCAGTGTAAGGCAGCCAGAACAGAAGTAATGTGGTCCCTTTTCCTAACTCTGGTTAGTACACGAGCTGCAGCATTTTGAATCAGCTGAAGCGACTTGACTGACTTATTGGTACACCCTGATAATAAGGAGTTACAATAATCCAGCCTTGAAGTAACAAATGCATGGACTAGTTTCTCTGCATCGTCAAGATATGCCTGATTTTTGCAATGTTACGTAGATGGAAGTAGGCGGTCCTTGAAATTGATTTTATGTGGGCGTTAAAGGATAAATCCTGATCAATATTCCTTACAGTCTCACTGGAGGCCAAATTAATGCCATCCATAGTTAGTATATCTTTAGATAATTTGTTTCGTAGATTCTTCGGGCCAAGTACAATAACTTCAGTTTTGGTCGTATTTAACATCAAAAAGTTTAAGGTCATCCACGTTTTTAAGTCCTCGAGGCAGTCTTGCATTTTATTTAGATGATTAATTTCATCAGGCTGATAGTTGAGTATCATCCGCATAACAATGAACATTTACAGAATGATTCCTTATAATATTGCCTAATGGAAGCATACAGTATATAATGTGAACAAAATAGGTCCGAGCACTGAGCCCTGTGGCACTCTATGGCTAACTTTGGTTTGCGTGGAAGATTCATCGTTGACATGTACAAACTGAGAGCGTTCAGCCTAAAGCAGTTCCCTGTATGCCAACTAAGTGCTCTAGTCTTTGCAATAAGATATCATGGTCGATAGTATCAAATGCAGCACTGAGATCGAGCAAAACAAGAATAGAGACAATAATTCCACTTCTTCCTAGTGTGCCAATGGTTAACCCTGGGTTAATGTTTGATATTACTTAATAATACAACACATTATGATATGATAATTGTATTAAAATTGTATTCATTTCTTTCATAGTTTCTGTTTATTATTATTTGTATCGCTGATCTTATTTTTGATTTTGTTAATCTCTGTGCTATCCTGTTTTTCACTCTCACCCTGTTGCTGTTTGAACAACTGAATTTCCCCACGGGGATTAATAAAGGTCCATCTTATCTTATCTTAATGTATAAGTTGATTTACTTCAATCTACTGTACTGTGTAAAAACACCACAATAATATTACAAAAAATATACTGCATAAAGCAAACTATTGTAAAGGTAAAAGTATGAGCATAACAAATAAAGAAGTGTAAACATTTACATTATGATTATTTAATTACAATTAAGATAATAAGATTAGATATACTTGATTTGATCTAAAATGTTGATGTTTTTTCGTTATAGTAGCCTGTGAAAACCATAACAAATAAGTGATTTCATGTTCTTGCAGAGCTGCAAACATTGTAAACAGACTACGTTCTACTGTACTGTATTTGTGAATGAAGCACCATCTCATTGTTAAATCCTGTAATTGAACAAATGGGGGAAATTTGGCAATGCCCCCAGCCACTGGGATCCGCTGGGTGGAGTCCTATCTGGAGTGCTACATCTGTAAGTCGCATTGGATAAAAGTGTCTAACAAGTAACATGTAATGTAATGTACAAGCCAGTCTCACGGCATTTCGTGTTATAGTCACGACATTTAATCTATCGATTTGTGTTCATCATCACGATTTTCCCCTTTTTTTCGTGTCACACAGAACGATTGTATTTCTATTGGTAGTATGTTTCGTGCCTGCAACACGTCTTTTTGTCTGGTCGGGTCTTGGAAGACCGGAAGCTGTGGGGTTCATAAAAACATCTTCTTACTCAATATCAAGCCACGATTATTGTTTTTATTTTAAATCGTATAATGTCGGACTTTTGTTGTCGTCAGTGAGGAAAATAAATGGGGCTCAGAGCCTCAAAATACTGAAATAAATTTAAGTATTTTTTTCCTTCTAATTTGTTATTCTGTTCTAAATAACACACTGTTATTTACTCAACAATAACACACAATTATCCTTGTTTTAATTTATTTGTTTAATTCCATAATCTCTGTTTGATTTTACGTCCGTCAGGAACTGAATTTCATGCCTATGTGGGACATTTCGAGCATCATTGCGATACACAGCCACTGAACTGATTACCCAAGATCCTTATATCCTGGAATCAGCGCCACAGGTGGGTCCCATCACTGCTGATTACAACAAACACACAGGTTACAGCAGCACCAACTGGTGGACAACCACAGGGTTGTCACATATGGTTTAAGCTCGGCGATTGAATGTTTTAGCCGCAATGCCCGTTGGGATATGGTGTTAATGCGACATGAAATCCGAAAAACATTTCTACAGTCCCCGTGATTAATCTTCAAGCTCTGGGATTGGATGTTGGAGTGGCAGGGTGCCAAGGTTACAACAGCTCTTTGAAATCGAACGAAACCACGGCAGGCTATCCAAAACTGGACTTGAACGCCCCCCCAGAACTAGACATGGTGGCTATTGTGTTTCGCAACATGTTCTGTGGCACGTCTCCACTGGGAATTGTAGTTTTAAAAGACGTTTTTGTTTTTCCCAAAATTTGAAGTTGACAGTATTAAACTGTGTACACCCCTGGAGGTTTAGGGGATAGGAAACAAATTGGTGTGTACACATTTAAAACATATAATTAATAAATGGGTGGAAATCGCTTGTGTACATAATGCGCAGCATTAATATATATCCACATGACAGCTCATTGTTACTTTGTAATTATACTCCACTACAATTCAGAGGTTAACCTGGTATTTTGACTCCACTAATTTTATTTTAGTTACTTTGCAGATTCTGATTAATGATGTGAAATATAAACAACCCTTAAATCAGGCTTTGGTTACATCTGAGTAAAATTCAGGGAAGGTGATTGTCAAATGCCAACAATCAGGCGAGATATTTGATAAACATTTATCTGATCCCTATAAAGTATATTCATTACTCGTTATTCTCTACTAATAGTTAATTAAAGACTGTATATAATGACTATTTCGCACATCCCTTTCAATATTTTCTAAGGTTTATTGACATATCATATACACAACTAATTAAATAACGTGCTTTAACCACTAGGCAGTGCACACAAGGTACACACAGCCATAATAACTTTGTATTATTAGTGTAGGATACTTGTGTATGTATAACATCTGAAGATGTGTAGTTTTATTCATGTTTTCACATAATTTTACAGGATATTGCTATATTATTTCACATATTTACTTCTAATATCTGATTTGTAAAAAATCACAGACAGAAAGGTATATCCGTCATTTAATGGTAAGCTATTGGAATTCTGAATCCATAGATGTGTCTCCCATCACCCAAAACCCCTGACTATTCTTTCAACTCAGTATTTACATTCTCATATTCAAAGAAATCAGTAATATCTTTAAAAACTACAAGTCCTTTTATATCAGCTGTGCACCGTTATGGTGTAAATATAACCAATGTACCAATTGGATCAAATATAAAAGTCAGCCGAATTAGTATTGATACTGCAAGGAGACGTATTGTGTGAAGAGAAATTGAAGATGTTGTTTAATTGCTGATATATTTATGATCCACGTCACGTATTCACTTTCCGTGGCAGTTCTTCCAGTCTATATACGCCGGGATCCGGAGTCATGGATGATCCTGCGGTCCTGTGTCCTGGATCGCGAGCGCTGGATCTTGAGTCGTGGCTGTGGTCCTGGATCATCGGTCCTGGATGGATATCCTCGTGGATTCATCTTCCTATTACACACATGCATTTCCAAACATTTGGACTACCTATGTTGCAAATGTATTATCTTTTCAATTTACACACGGCATATATTGCACGTCTGTCCGTCCTGGGAGAGGGATCCCTCCTCTGTTGCTCTCCCTGAGGTTTCTCCCATGTTTCCCTTTAAACTGGGTTTTCTTTGGAAGTTTTTCCTTGTACGATGTGAGGGTCTAAGGACAGAGGGTGTCGTATTGTCATACTGATATTCTGTACACACTGTGAAGACCACTGAGACAAATGTAACATTTGTGATATTGGGCTATATAAATAAACATTGATTGATGATTGATTGATTGATCACAGGGAGAGTGCAAGTGCCCATGCCCCACACTCAAACACTGACCCCGTGATGAGTGTGTGTGAACTATACTGTGGAGAGCCCTTCCGCCAATCCCGGGACCCCTCAGAGGGCCCGGGAAAAGCGAAGGCACATTACGTCTGCGGAGGGGGTCAGATGCCAACTGACCCACAACCCCCCCTCCTCACCAGTCCTGTGTTGCCCCAGCAAGCACAGACGAGGAGAAAGAGCCAGACATGTCCAAGAGATCAAACTTTATGAAGGAGCCTGGCGTTGACCAAGATGCCGCTGTGCATATATCCTCCACACTCACACCATTGAATAAGGCTGTTCACACAGCCACAGCCCGTGTGGAGTGCGCACGAACCCCCCGTCTGTCCGTAGGCATGTACAATGCACTCGCAGAGCCAGGCTGCCAGGCGTTTCTTGGACAGAGCTTTCCCGATCACCCCGCCCCCGAAGCACACAAACAGCTGTTCTGTGCGTCTAAGGGCAGCCGTACGCTCCACATAACATGCTAGCGCATGCACCGGGCAGAGGAGGTGCAGTTTAGCTTCCCTGGCCCCACCATGGGAGGGAAGACTAAAACCCCCTAACTGAATAGCCCTCGACCTGAACACACTCCTTAAGCTTTTGGGCACAAAGGAGGGGTTCGGTCTGAGTGTAGCCCCGCTCCGGTCACCCCAAATCAACAAGCAGCTCGGGTGCACCGACAGAGCGGTTAACTCGTACACTTTCTCGGCTGACGTTAAGGCAAGAAGCAAAGCTGTCTTCCACGACAGTGCTTTCAAGGAAGAAAGCTCCAGAGGCTCAAATGGTTCTGAGACCGGAGCCTCGAGCACCAGTGGCAGGTCCCACTGCGGGGCGGAGGCGTGCACTACTGGGCGCAGCCTCCTGACCCCCTGTAAAAACCGCGACATCAGTGGTTGACTAAAGACTGACCTGCCGCCAAATCCCTCATGGCAAAACGAGATGGCTGCTGCATACACTTTCATTGTGGAATGCGCAAGCCCTCTGTCCACCAGTAACTGTAAGAAGGATAAAATAGAGCCCAACTCACAAGATAGGGGCTCTATTCTCCGCTCCTCACACCATCGCTGGAATCCCAGCCACTTTGGCCTGTAACAGGCTGTGGTGGATCCAGCTCTAGCTGCCTGGATAGACTGAATAACACTGTCAGACAATCCATCCTGTCTCAGCCTGTCCCTCTCAGGAGCCAAGCCTGGAGAGGTTGGCCGAGAGTGGGTAACGCCCCGATTGCACCTGCCTCTTGAGACATCATCCCCCGCCTCACTCTCCCTAGGAGGGGAATAATGAGACGGAGCGGTGGAAAGGCGTAGAGCAGCTTCCTTGGCCATGGCTCGTGTGTGAACGCGTCCAACCCCAAGGGCGGGTCGTCGCTCGGAGCCATGGAGAACCACAGGGCACAGAGTTATGGCTAGAAAGGATCCGTCTTGTGTAAAACTCTCGCGAGAGTTTGCAAGTCACGTGGCTGAATGTTTACGTTTGGCAGGAAGCCTTTCAGTTACAATCGTTAACATCAGTGGGCCACAGCAAATGATGGTGAGAAGCTAAACTATCTATTAATTTACAGGAGCTACAGCTGGGGCGGCGAGTGGGGAATTTGTACAGTCAACATTACGTGTAAGAGTAGCATTGTGGTAACAAAGGACACTTAGACTTGTATACAGATCAACTTTATTTTTATTTAAAAAATACCTTGTTGCGACCTGTGCATTAAACAGGGAGGAGGCGTGATTCATCCTCGCGTCCCGGGCGGAGAGATTCTCTCCCCCCGCCAGTAAGCTCCTGGAAGACGGAGCACACCACCCGACACCGGGCCGTAAAACCTCTGTCTCAGGCAGCTTACAGGCCTCAGTGGCAGCGGTGGGGAGAGTGGTAGGCCTACGGGCTCCGCCACCAGGGTCATCACCGCTGGAAAGTCCAGCCGCGCAGACCTGAGAGTCGGACCACCGGACAATGAGGCGTCCTCGTCGTCCTCCTGATGGAACGCAGCCTCCTGCCAGAGGGGAGGTGGGTGAACAGTTTCTGTCCAGGGTGGGAGGGGTCGACCACTATGTTCCCTGCCCGCCTCAGGGTTCTGGAGGCGTGCAGGTCGTGGAGGGATGGCAGATTGCAGCCGATCACCTTCTCTGCAGAGCGGATGACACACTGCAAGTCAGATACAAGCCCTATATGAAACAAAATAAAGCCGCGAAAACTGGACTACCAGGTCCTCCAGGCTAAACATAAACACATATACAAAATATAGCCTAAAGCTCAACCCCCACCAAATGGCAATGGGGTATTCTGAGAGAGAGTGTCTCCCGGCGTCAGGAAAGGCGAGAGATCCTTCTCCTCCAGCTTCTCTTTATAGAACCACAACTGAGTGGAATTTGGAACACATGGGCAGAGGCGGAGCCAGGGGCAGACCAGGTGCACCTGCAGGGAGGAAAATAAATAAAACAAGGAGGGGAGCAAGTAACACAGAGCCCCTCCTCCAACACACACGAACATGACCAATGAGGGCACGAGATAAGTTTGTGCACGAGATGGATGGCTGACAGGCAGGTAGGCCATCAATTTATCTGCAGCGGGCCGAGGCAGATAATAGGACTTGCTTTTTACAGCGCCACGGATGAAATATTTGTATATATTTATTGTCAAAGCATTTAATTTATTCATTGCTATCGGGATGTTAAGAGCATTCCATGGAATATATAGTGGTGGCTGTGGCTCAGTGGATAGAGTGATGGACTTTGAATCAGGGGGTAGCAAGTTCGAGTCCCACTGCAGTCAGTATGTCGTTGTGTCCCTGGGCAAGACACTTCACCCCAAATTGCTCCTGTGGGGATTGTCCACAGTACTGAATGTATGTAAGTCGCTTTGGATAAAAGCGTCTAACAAATGGATGTAATGTAATGAATATAATAAAGTTTTCCTGAAGTGAATTACCTACCCTACATTTAATGTGGTACTTTCCCAAAAGAAAAAAGTTAGAAATTGAATCAAAAGTCATGACCTTAAAATGGGAAGTGGTACCTTGTGGATTCTGAAAATCTAGACACCCCTTATCATCCCTCGCTAATGCCAATGGAAAATACTCACTCCAACTATACTGGAGACGAATATTGCATCCTTCACCACAATTTAAAGAACACTGTGGGACTCTCACAGCTCACAAGAGGTGTTGCCCATATGAGAATGAGAAGTGATGTATTGTTCTGAGGATTTCTTACTTATTAGATGACTTTACATGCAGTGTGGCATTGTCTTTTGAGAACAACAGCTTCCATTCATCCAAGACGCAGGTCAATATTACCAACAAGTCTGGAAGCAGGGAAGAGGATGGTTTCAATCACCAAATATCGGATTAGATCAGAGGACACTTCAATTATGAAGTGGGAGCACGTCTGCCAGCTCGGGGGAATTACTGTTCAAGCTGAATCATGCGAGCTGCTGTTGCAGTCGGTGATGAAGGGGCTCTTTGCTTATGCAGTGCTCTTTCTAAGGGCTTGTTTGTGCCACAACTTGATTAACATACATTTCTTAGTGAGTGAGATGAATTCCCTGAGCTCTCGAGTCTCGACTAAGGCATGTGCCTAAAAAATGTGTGCTGTCCCCCTCAGACTTCCCTTTTAGGTAATTATTTTCTTTTTTTTTATGGCCACACACATACAAACTGCACAGAAAAAAATTGGTGACAATCAAATGCAGCCAAAATACTCTAATTGGGCAACAGATGTTGAAACATCTGCCCTTTTATTGCCTGAGAAGCCCCTCAGCTCACTGAGCAGGAAATAGTTTTCGATCAAATTAATAGACTGAAAATACGTTTCCCGGGAGGAGGCTGTGTTTTTCTCTCTTATTAGTATTATTTGTAATGGCATACTATGTTTAGCAGGCTGCCTTATTTTGCAGGGATCATTGCAGAATGTGCTACTGTTTTGGATGTGATTATATTTGTTTGTGTAATGCAGCCATCTGCTTTCTATTCTCTCTGAACAATTCCATTAATTAGTGCCACAGCTGATATTAGAAACACAATATTGAGAGATTGCAGTTGGGGAAGTCTGGAGAGATGGCAGAGAGGAAGGGGGAGGGCAGAGGTAGAGAAGAAAGAAAGAAAATGAGCGTGGCTGGGAATCATTGCAAATGCAGATGGTTATGAAGCCAAGGCAGATGGCGTGTCAGATTGATTATTGTTGCCAGTGATGCATAATGGATACAAGGCACACACTGAGCTCTCCCATCATTTCAGATGACACAGAGTCATAGAGACATGTCCCCTAATCTCAACGTCATTCAAGCTGTTCCTAACTATTTAGACCAATCCATGTGTGCCTACCCATTCATTCTTGACAAGCCTATTACACCTGTTAATAAATATAGTCTTGCTCTTGTGATTATGCAGCGGACAGGTGGGCTATTACGGAGGATGTGTCCACCATGGTTCTTTAACACTATCTTGTTGCAGCAGAGGGGAGCATTCTCTACGGCATTTCAGCCACCCGTCTGGGAACAAAAGCAGATTATAGCTGCTTCTCGGCCTCCAGCGTGAAATATCAGGAGTCAAATGACATCTGACAATATGTTGGATGTAAGCTGGCCTGTATGTGCTAGGATATGACGCTGCTATCTTCTTTAATTTATTTGTGTTTAATGTGAAGGACAGTGGAAAGGAGACATCTGTACTGTGGAGATGTTTTTCTCAAAGGGAGGGACCATCATTAACAGGTCTTCTTTGATTTGTATTTGTTGTGGACAGTTTAGAATAATTGTCTAGTCTATTCTCAGCTCAGAATCGGAACATTGCTGGAGAAGAATGCAGATCAGGAGTAAAGTAGAGTGCAAACAAATATATTTTCCATCTGGCCTGGTAGGAAAAAAACAGTAGGTGATAATTATTTTCTTTTGTGTTATCATTACAAATATTTTCTTAAAGGAGTCACGTGATCAGCTGGACAAGATGGCAGCATAGGTTAAACTGGCTCAACCCAGTGATGCTAATTCTGTAAAATGATACCGTTGAGACAACTTTTAAAAAAATATATTTTAGCCTCTATGAATGTTTGATCGAAGGCAATGTCTAAATCGAGCAAATATTCGCCGCCTAAAAAGGGTCCCGAGACGAGGGGGAAGTCTGACATGGAAGCAACGAGGCTATCTAGATTCGCCCAACTCCAACAGATGGGGAGGGAGATGGAGGAGAAATTGACTTCTATCCAAACAGACTTGGTGGTACTGAGTGAAAGCATCGGCACCGTTAAGGCAGAGAAGGGCAAGATGCGGTTAGATGTGGTGAACAATTCGGGTATATTAGCCACCCACGAGGCTACGTTGGACATGATGCAACTCAAGCTAGCGGACATGGAGGACTGGAGCAGAAGATGCAACGTCCGTATAACTGGGCTAGCAGAAGGACTTGAAGGGTATAACGCGATACAATTTCTGACTCACTCGCTTCCAAAGTGGTTCCCCTCCTTAAGTAATCTCAAGGGCGAGTTAATGCAAGCTCATCATATCTACAGCGACGACAGGAAGAAGCAGGTGGGCGCTACCCGCACTGATTTTCAACGTTCTCCGTTATACCACCTGCCAAGACATACTCTGTGCTGCAAAGAAAGCCCCGCTCACGATTGATGGACGGAGAATTTGCTTCTCCCGACTACAGCAGTTACACTGTTAAATGTCGTCAGGCTTTCTCCCAGGCAATGGATACCGCCCGTGCCAAAGGGGTGGCATTTTTCCTCCTTTACCCCACTACACTGAAAGTCAAGGGAGTTGGTCAAGTTAAGACATTTCATTCCCCGGGACATGCCGAAGACTTCATCGTCTCCCTACCTGGAGTGCAGGATGCACCAACTGGTGGGGACAGGTTTTTTTTTATTTAACCAGATAAAAGCATTGATATAAAATCAAATGTTCAATGCTGACCTGGCCAAGAAGGCAGCAACGTTACACATAACAAACGTAAAAAATACAGAGAACATAACTAAGAAAACAAGACGAAAAAGCAGTCACTACATTGTGCACATTAGGGCAGTAAGAAAGGTACACTACTTATTACTACAAGAGCAGCTGGTGGTAAGGACTTCAGACAACCTCAATTTAAAACATGCTATTGAGACAAGTGCCCTCAATTTTAGGCTTGATTGAAGGTCATTCCAAGACCAAGGACCATAATAAAAAAAGACTCCTTTTTCCAGCCTCAGTCCGCACAGCAGGTACCTGGAACCGTATCCCGGCACTGGATCTGAGGTTGTAAGAGTCACAAACTGGGGCAAATCTGGCACATATGTACAGTGGAAGCTTAACTAAAATTGCTTTATACATTAGTAAAAAGCAATGCTGCATCCTACGTAAGTGAGGACCATCCAGTTAGGCTATACAGTTTCCAATGATGAGTCCAATATGGTGCATTTGATATATAACGCAGTGTAGCATGGTAGAGTGGGTCAAGTTTGGCCAAAACAGTGGGACAGGCACATCTATAAATGGTATCACCGTAGTCCAGCTGGGACAGGAATAAGCCAGAGACAAACTTTTTACGGGATGAAATTGAAAAACAACATTTAAGTCTGAAAAGGAAGCCAAGAGTGAATTTCAATTTCTTTGTTAGAACTTCAATATGGTGTTTAAAGTTCAGATTACTGTCCAACTAAAAGCCCAGATATTTGTATGTATTGACAAACTCAGACGCCATCAAGGGTGTCAATGGAGAGGCAAGAGGACGCTGACTTGGGAGCAAAAAGCATTGCTTTGGTTTTCTTACTGTTCAATAGCAGTTTGGAATCAAGGAGTGCATGCGGCAGCGTGATAAAATCTGATTTTAAATTGGAAACGGCCATATCCAAAGAAGGAGCACATGAGTATACAATAGTGTCATCAGCATACATATGATAGGTAGACAATCGCATCTGATTACAAAAGAGCTAGGGCCCCAAAATAGAGCCCTGTGGAACTCCCTTCTCCAAGGTGACAGGGTCAGAGACAGTACTACCCAACCTGACGCATTGAGTACGGTCGGTTAGATAACTCTGAAACCAGCAAATGGCATTATGACCGAAACGAGACACCAACATAACATTAGACATAATGTGGTGATCTACAGTGTCAAATGCTTTGGCTTGGTCAATAAACAATGCAACACAATCAGATTTGTTATCCAAAGCAGCCTTAATATCGTCTAAGACTTTCATACTGGCAGTCACAGTACTGTGCTTTGATCTGAATCCAGATTGCATAGGGTTAAGGATGTTGTGTGAATTTAAAAAAAGTTTTAGCTCAGTGGAAACTAGGGACTCAAGAATCTTTGATAACACAGAAATATTTGAGATAGGACAATAGTTATTCAACTCTGTGGGATCACCAGCTTTCAAGAGGGGTGATACCAGAGCTTGCTTCCACACAGCTGGCAGTGTGTGAGTGGACAGGGAGAAGACGTTGAATAGTGGTCTTTTGGAACTTGTTGGACTATATAGCGTCGCTGTTTTGGACTAAATGCACACTGCTTTGCGTGGATTGGGATCTCTTACAGAGTTTTGGATTATTTTTGCAGGCTTCTTTTTATTTGTTTTTCTCTGACGCTGGACTCATGGATGGGATGGATAGTTGTTTATCATTGTCTGGCTGATCAGACTAACTTGCGAGCCTACTGCTTGATTTTTGGATCCCACACCACGTAATAGACTTTAATACAAACACAGCCGGCTTCTTTGTGTTACGCTCTCCGAGAGCTTACAGTGAACCCACAATACTGAACACTATGGAGAGGAGACAGAGTTTATGAGGCAAAAAGGTTTATTAACCAAAACCGTTTTATGAGACAAAAGAGGGATTGGATATCCACAAACCCCAGGGCCAGGGTGTATCACCAGCGGAGGTGCGGAGGTCCGAAGCCGGGGATCCAGAGCTGGCGAGAGTAAACAGGCTGGAGCAGCTGTGCGGAGAAGCATGGCGGAACACAGGCGAGGAGAGCCGGGGATCCAGGGCTGGGGCAGGTGTGCGTGGAAGCACGGAGGACAACTACAAACAAAAGGGAACAGAAGGAGGCAGACTGTATATCCTCACAGTACCCCCCTCCAACGGGAGCCTCCTGGAGACCACCAGGCTAGTCAAGGTGTGCCCTGTGGAACTCCCTCACCATGACAGGGTCCATGATGCATGACCGAGACACCCAGCAACGTTCCTCCAGGTTGTAACCCTCCCAATCAACCAAGTACTGAAAGCCCCTGCGCCTGACATCCATGAGCCGACGTATGATGTAGGCAGGATGATCATCGATGACTCGGGGGGGAGGAGGGGGAATGGTTGGAGGGCACAGGTCACTGGTGTGGACTGGCTTGATCTGGGACACATGAAAAGTGGGATGAATTGTCATGGTTCTGCGGAGCTGCAGGCGGACAGCAGAGGGGTTAATGATGCATTCAATGGGAAAGGGACCAATGAACCGAGGGGGACATCCTTTGAAGACAACCAAACTGACTGTCAAGGGGAATAAGGGGGAGCGAAATGTCTATGGTGGTTGGCAGACTTCTGGTTTCGGGTGGAAGTCCGAAGAAGAGCTGAGTGAGTGTCCCTCCAAACCTTACGGCAGGGCTATTCAATTACACATTCAGTTGGGCCAGATTTTATAACTACAAAATTTAGCTGGGCCAGACATTCAGCGGCCTGTAAAAAGCGGGTAATGACACATTTTAAACCAACACATATTACTACGATAAAAAACATGCAATTTTTATTCATTGTTCATCTAACAAAGGTACATCAAAAAGTGCATAAAAACACAACAAATTAGCATTAATTTAACAGAATCTGAAAAAAAGTGCACAGTTGTAGCATGACATTTGTTCGCTTTAGAAGTCAAATATTCAGGTTTTTTTTTTTTAACCAGGCACATCACAAAGTGCATTTAACTGAATACAATAATAGCAGTCTTAATAAATGTCCTCACATACAAAATAAAATTGGATACATATGACACATGCACATCAAAAAGTGCATACGTTTTGGTCACAATTGACCCTGACACATTACAAAGTTCATTTAAATTAATACAAAAATAACTGTCAAACCCTGCACAAACCCATAACAAGGGATAAGGGTAAATAACATGAATGAATACTACACTACACGTCTACTATAGTAAACTAGGTGCTTACTATCACCGCATGTGTGATTTGTAATCGCTGACTTTTTTTTTTTTAACAAGAGCAGTGATTTTTGGCTCTTAGGATGTCAATGCAATCCTAAGACATTGGTGAAGAGTGCTGTCAGTCAGGGAGCAGCGAGTGCTACTTTTTATTGAGTTCATGTGTGAAAAGCTTGAATCACGTTTGTATGTTGATCCAAACATACTGAGCACACAGGTCGCTACTTTCTGAACGTTAGGGAACTGCTGTTTTTTGACATCACTCCAAAACTTTGCTGGCCCGTTAGTGCGCTGCTCTTGTGCCATGGTTACGGATGACTGCATGGGACCACTTCCTTTGCTCTGGTTGATACGTCCCCCTCTATTGCAACAGTGAAGGGGTCTCTGACAAAGCCCATCACCTCTGGGCAGAGCAAGTCCATCCAATCAACCGGCAAAGTTCTCTTTCAACCTCGCAATGAAATCTGTCATCACATCCGTGATTTGTGCCGGGGATGTGATGTGTTTGTGGAGCGTCGGAAAATGCAGCATCCAACCCGTACTCAAGTCGGTCGCGAAAAGGTCCAGCTTGACTTGGGCAATGACTCGCACATCTGCTCCACAAGATCAATGACCGATTTGTCTCTGTTTACGCTTCAGAGTTCCGAGAGACATGTTTTAGAGTTGCTATCATATGACCACCGTTACTAGCACCACTAGATACACTTTCAAAAAACGTGCTGCGTTGTGGTTTAGTGGATTCTATGCAACGCGGAGTGTTGCATTCATGGTCTGTACTAGTGTAGGAATTTGGCTACGCTGGGCCACTCGGGAGTTGGTTCTGGGCCGCATCTGGCCCGCGGGCCGCCATTTGAATAGGCCTGCCTTACGGCAACGGAGAATATGTTGTTGGACGGATGGAACTGCCAACTCATTCTCCTCTTCAGGAAACAGGGGTGGCTGGTACCCTAAGGAGGCTTCAAATGGAGAGACACCAGTAGCTGAAGAAGTGAGAGCATTGTGGGAATACTCAATCCAGGGTAGATGGGAACTCCAGGTTGACTGATTTCGGTTGGCAACGCAACAGAGAGCAGATTCCAGATCCTGAGTGGCCCTTTCAGTTTGGCCATTTGACTGGGGATGATAACCAGAAGTTAGACTGACTGATGCACCAAGTCTTCCAAACCTGGGAGGTGAATTGAGGGCCACAGTCGGAGACGATGTCTGCCGGGATTCCATGCAGGCGGAAAACATGCTGGGTGAGAAGTTGGGAGGTCTCCAGGGCTGAGGGGAGCTTGGGCAGAGCAACAACATGGGCACATTTGGAGAAACGGTCAACAACAGTTAGAATAGTTGTGTTACCTTGTGAGGGAGGTAGGCCGGTGACAAAGTCCAGTGCTATATGTGACCAGGGTCGACTAGGTATTGGAAGGGGCAATCCTGCAGGTCTCTGATGAGAGGCTTTGCTCCTAGCACATGTTGTACAGACTGAAACATACTCCTTCGTGTCCTTGTCCATTGTTGGCTAACAGAAATGTCTCCGGAGAAGGGAGAGTGTGCGGTTGGCACCTGGGTAATTGGCGAAACGGGAGCTGTGGACCCACTTCAGAACGGACTGAGTTGGGGAAAAACTGACGATTAGGGGGACCGCTACCAGGGTCAGGTTGCTCCAAAAGCGCCTCCTGGATTGAGTTACTGATTTCCCAGGTGAGGGCACCCACCACACAACTCTGGGGGAGAATAGAGTCAAAGGAGGTTACAGGTCCCACAGAAGAAAACGATCTGGACAGGGCATCGGGCTTGGCATTCTTTGAACCAGGGCGATATGTTAGGGAGAAATTGAAACGACCAAAAAAGAGGGCCCATCTGACTTGTTGGGAGTTTAGTCGTTTGGCTGACTGGATGTACTTGAGGTTTTTGTGGTCAGTCCAAACAAGAAAAGGCTGCTCGCTGCCCTGGAGCCAGTGTCGCCACTCCTCCAATGCCATATTCACTGCTAGAAGCTCTCTGTTTCCCACATCATAATTTCTCTCTGCTGGGGAAAGACGGCGAGAGAAAAAAGCACAAGGATGAAGCTTATTGTCTGGCCCTGCAGTCTGGGACAGAACAGCGCCAACCCCGATGTCAGATGCATCAACCTCAACAACAAACTGCTTGCTTGAGTCCGGCTGGATGAGAATGGGGGCAGAAGTGAACAGGGACTTGAGTAGAAGAAAGGCATTGTTTGCATCTGTGGTCCAGTAAAACTTGACTTTGACAGAATTGAGACTGGAGAGTGGAGCTGCAACCTTGCTATAGTTATTGATGAACCGGCGATAGAAGTTGGCAAAACCCAGGAAACTCTGCAACTCCTTCTGAGTTGTGGGGACTGGCCACTCAGTGACAGCTAGAATATTTCCTGGATCTGCCTCCAACTTCCCTTGCCTGATGATGTAACCCAGAAAACTGACCCGTTCCTGATGAAACTCGCATTTCTCAGCTTTGACGAACAGCTTGTTCTCAAGCAGCCTCTGTAGAACCTGACTGACATGGTCCTGGTGTTCCTCCAGGCTCTTGGAAAAGATCAAAATGTCGTCAATGTACACACAAACGAACCGGTTGAGGAAATCTTGCAGGACATCATTTACAAGGGCCTGGAAAACAGCTGGGGCATTAGAGAGTCCAAAGGGCGTGACGAGATATTCAAAGTGACCAAGGGGGGTGTCTTCCACTCATCTCCTTGGCGAATTCGAACCAGGTGGTATGCATTTCTGAGGTTGAGTTTAGAGAAGATGGTGGCACCTTGGAGAGGCTCAAAATCTGAGTTGATCAGGGGAAGTGGGTACTTGTTTTTAACTGTGACGTTATTTAACCCACAAAAGTCAATACAGGGTCGGAGTTATTTATCCTTCTTGTCCACGAAGAAAAACAAATTATACCTGAAGCAAGGGAGTCACCGATGTATATCTCCATGGCCTCTCTCTCTGGCCGGGACAGATTATAGAGTCTGCTGGTAGGAGCGCCAGGAGGCAGATCGATGGGACAATCATAGGGACGATGAGGAGGGAGAGAGGGAGCTTTATCTTTGTTGAAGGCCCCACTCAGGTTGTGGTAGACATCAGGAACACCAGATAAGTCTACATTAGCTGAGATACAAGGAGCAGGCATAGGGTCTACAGGGACGGGAGGCACAGCAGACTGTAAACAGTTAAGGTGGCACAACTGATTCCATTCTATGATTCTTCTGCCAGCCCAATCTATATGCGGATTGTGGGTGCGAAGCCATCGATAACCAAGAACCAAAGGGGCTGCAGGGGCGGAAATGACCTTAAGTTGGATAACTTCTCTGTGATTACCATAACTTAACAGGGTTACAGGTTGTGTCTGCTGTTTAACCCTAGACATGCTTTTACCATTTAAGGCATAAGCAGTCATAGGTTCCTGTAATGTTTCCAAGTTGAGACCCAGCTGCTTGGCTAGTTCAAAATCCACAAAACCATCCTCAGCACCAGAGTCAATGAGGGCAGAGAGGGGCAAGGTCTGAGTGTTAGCACAAAGTCTGGCAGGAATCAGAAAACGGCTTAAGGTTGGGGATACAATAGGTGTAGGTTGTGGACTCGTCAGGACCCCCAAATTCACTGACGAGCCCCTGCGTTTGGGCGGACAGGACAGCCAGCAAGGAAATGCCCCACTTTACCACAATACAGGCACTCTCCAGACCTCACACATCGAAGGCGCTCCTCAGGGGATAATCCGGCGTGTCCCAACTGCATTGGGGTGGCAAGGTGAAGCCAGATGGTCTGGACACAGAGGGAGCGTACTTGGGTGAGATGTTTGGTTTATTTGGCAAAGCAAAAGGTGAACGCTGCGCTCGCTCTGCACGGCGCTCCCGCAGCCGGCTTTCGAGACGAGACACCAAGGAGATTAAGGATTGGAGGTCAGCAGGCTCATCTCTTGCAGCCAGCTCATCCTTCAGTTGATCCTTTAATCCCCTAACAAACACAGCCCTTAAAGCCGACTCGTCCCATCGGGCTTCTGCCGCCAGTGTGCAAAATTCGAAAGAGTAATCTGCCACGGTTCGAGTCCCTTATTGTACATTTAGCAGACGACTATTAGCTGAGCCAGAGTAGTCGGGGTGATCAAAAACAGTGAACAAATGATCAGAAAAAACTCCAAAGGTAAGTGTGTCGTAATCCACAGAAGAACTCAATGCTTCGGCCAAGGCTTTCCACAAAGCAAACTCAACACATTGTTAATCTTAGTCACCTCTGAAGAAAAAGACAAGGGGCGCTGGTGAAATACCTTGTTGCATTGAAAAAGAAATCCTCTACATTTCTCCACCTCTCCATGGAAAGGCTCAGGGTCGGCAATGGGGAAATCCCGGCATGGAGTAGAATCCTGAGAAGGATTGGAGGGGGCAGGAAATGCAACAGAAGACGTCAGGGTTGAGATTTGAGCGGCAAGGTTTGAGATGTGCAGTGCCATGGACTGATTGCTGTCAACTAAGGCTCGGATCATCATGTTGGCCCAGAAGATTTCCCTGATGAGACAGGGCGTGCTGGACAGCGGGGGGATCCGATCCAGTGTCAGAGGGGTTCATATTGACCAGTTCGTACTGTTATGCTCTCCGAGAGCTTATAGGAGTTAACCCACAATACTGAACACTATGGAGAGGAGACAGAGTTTATGAGGCAAAAAGGTTTATTAACCAAAACCATTTTATAGAGACAAAAGAGGGATTGGATATCCACAAAACCGGTGCGGAGGTCCGAAGCCGGGGAGAGTTGGCGAGAGCGCGCTGGCTGGAGCTGGTGTGCGGAGAAGCACGGCGGAACACAGGCGAGGAGAGCCGGGGATGCAGAGCTGGGGCAGGTGTGCGTGGAAGCACGGAGGAACACATACGAGGGGTAGGTGGCTGGACGTGGCAGTCAGAGAAGTTGGCAGATGGATACTGAACAGAGAGAACAAAAGATAAGGATAAGTAGGAACACAGAGTTAGGTTTTGCTACTAACTAAATGTACCAAGTGGAATTACCAGCGTGGTGAAACGACGAACTGGTGAATACTGGATGACGAAAACCGGGTATATAAGCAGGTGTAGGTGAGTAGATGAGCAGCAGCTGAGGAGGTGAGTTGGCGGGAATCGTAAGTGGGTCAGCCACGCCCAGCCAGGAAGACAGACACACAGAGAACAACAAACAAAGGGGAACAGAAGGAGGCAGACTGTATATCCTCACACTTTGCTTTTTGTTTTTTATCTATATCACGGCGGATCCGCTGTGCATGTTGGATGTGAATGGACAATGGCCGGTAAGATGTGCATTGGTTATCGGAAACAGTGTATGCTATGATGTTACCTATTTACGTTTTTTGCTCTCATTTCTTCTAATACCTAAGCTCATTGTTGCCTTAGGTTATTTAATTTAGTCTGTTAACAACGGTTTAGTAAGCTTTAAGTACTGGGTTGAAGGGTAGGTATAATCATTTTGCAGCCCCATATTCAGGTCACGGATCAATTTAGGAATATCCGTTTAATGTACTGTTTATTTATTTTAAAGGTGGGGTAGGTAAGTTTGAGAAAACGGCTCGAGATCGCTAGAATTTGAAAATACATAACCGGAGAAAATCTGCCACTTCCTTATAGAGCCCCTCCTCCAACACACACGAATGCGCACATGACCAATGACCAACGTTTCTAATACTCTTATCAACATATGAGTGTACAAATATGCTTTATACAAATGTTTATTATCATTTGAACATTGAAAAATATTCTCATGAATATTAAACACAACAACCTCTGAACATTACACATATTTGCCTCAATTCAACCTGGAACCTCTCTCATACAATAATACAATACAATACAAAGTGTGTGTGTGTGTGTGTGTGTGTGTGTGTGTGTGTGTGTGTGTGTGTGTGTGTGTGTGTGTGTGTGTGTGTGTGTGTGTGTGTGTGTGTGTGTGTGTGTGTGTGTGTGTGTGTGTGTGTGTGTGTGTTGGATCGTTGGAGCTATGTGCAACTCAAGGCATATGCTCGATCGGGAGCTGCCTGGACGCTGCAATCATGTTGCGTGCACTATCCGTGCTGAGTGTGCTGACTTTTCGTACAATGTCCCACTGTCTGGCTACCTGAATAAAGTCAAGTGCTCGGCGCAGTTGTCGGCGAAATGTCGCTCCTCTGTTTTCATTTAAACAGCTCCTGATCCATTAGTGCAGCTAGCTAGCACCATATGCTAACAACAACAATACACGTAAGGTCTCTCTCTCGCTTGCTCGCGCCACACATACATACACACACCCTCCCGGTCCTCCCGATGGCCAGTCCGGGCCTGCCGGTGAGCGTGGAAGTGTGGTCTGCCGCAAGCGGACGGCAGGAGCGGGGCTGTCAGCATCAGCTTTTAGATGGTATTTTAAACTCGATGCACTCTGAAACTACGGGGCGGCCGAGGACAAAAAATACACATGCGTTAATCGCGTTAAAATAATTAGTGGCATTAATTTTGTTTTGCGTTAACGCGTTATTAACCTGTTAACTTGACAGCCCTACTTTATACATATGGTTAAGGTGCTGTACTCTAATCCCTCAGCTCTGGTGCCCACTGGCCAATTATCCTCCGTGTTATTCCCTGTTTCTAAGATAAGATAAAATAAGATGAACCTTTATTAATCCCCGAGGGGAAATTCAGTTGTACAAAAGCAGCAACAGGGTAAGCGTGAAAAATAGTACAGCAAAGATTCACACAGATCAATAAAATCTAAAATCTAAAATAAATAACATAAAATCAAGGAAATAATGATAATAATAATAAAAGACTATAAAAATAGGAGATATAAAAATAAGAGTAAAATAACTGTCAGCATATATACATATTTCGTCATCATCTAAGTTATAAAGTGCATAACAAGTTAAAGTGACAAGTTTAACATGGGTTGTGAAAACAGTATATATTAATGACCAGTGATTTAATTCGATTTCTTTCTCCTATTTAACCCCTTGTTGTGCAGCCTGATGGCTACAGGCACAAAGGACTGTCCGAGGCGCTTGGTGCGTTGTGGTGGAGGGATGAGTCTGTGGCTGAACGTACTCCTCATCTTCACTAGCTCTGCGTGGAGTGGGTGGGAGGGGTTCTCTAGGATGCTGTCGAGCTTCCTCCTCGTCCTCCCCTCTGCCACCTCCTCCAGATTGTCCAGTTGTACTCCAACTACAGAGCTAGCCTTCCTCACCAGCTTGTTCAGCCTGCCAGTGTCCCTAGTGTTTGTGTTTCCACCCCAGCACACCACGGCAAAGAAGAGCACGCTGGCCACCACAGACTGGTAGAACATCTGCAGCAGCCTCGTGCACACGCTGAAGGACCTGAGCCTCCTCAGGAAGAACAGCTTGCTCTGTCCGTTCCTGAAGAGAGCATCGGTGTTGTCTGTCCAGTCCAGTTTATTGTTCAAGTGTACTCCCAGGAACTTGTAGCTGTTCACCACCTCCACATCCTCCCCCCTGATGGTGATGGGGGTCAGAGGCCTCTTGCTGCTCCGCCTGAAGTCCACCACCAGCTCCTTAGTCTTGCTGATGTTGAGCTGGAGGTGATTGTTGTCACACCAGCCTATGAAGTTCTCCACCAGGGCCCTGTACTCCTCCTCATCGTCATCTGTGATGCAGCTGACAATGGAGGAGTCGTCAGAGAACTTCTGTAGGTGGCACGAGCCGGAGTTGAAGCGGAAGTCGGAGGTGTAGAGAGTGAACAGAAAAGGTGACAGCACAGTTCCCTGGGGGGCTCCGGTGTTGCTCAGCAGCACATCAGACACGCTGCCCTGCAGTCTGACATACTGAGGTCTGCTGGTGAGGTAGTCTGTGATCCAGGCTACCAGGCTGCGATCCACCTGCATCACTGACAGCTTCTCAGCCAGCAGGTGTGGCCGGATCGTGTTGAAGGTGCTGGAGAAGTCGAAGAACATAATTCTCAGTGAGCTGTGCGGCTTCTCCAGCTGTGTGTAGGCTCTGTGGAGCGTGTAGATGATAGCATCCTCTACACCAATGTTTTCCTGGTAGGCAAACTGTAGAGGGTCCATGGAGTCACACACGAGGGGTTTGAGGTGCTGCAGAATCAGTCTCTCAAAGATCTTCATGACGTGTGAAGTCAGAGCAACAGGCCTGTAGTCTCCTGGGGTGCTGGGGCGTGTCTTTTTGGGCACCGGGACAATGCAGGAGGTCTTCCAGATTTCCGGCACCTTCATCAGCCTCAAAGAGAGACTGAAGAGGTGCCGAAACACTCCCGCTAATTGACCGGCACACGCCTTGAGCACTCGGGGGTTGGTGTTGTCTGGACCCCTTGCCTTCCTCACGTTGATCTTCGATAGCTGATTCTTAACTTGTCCGGTGGTGATTATTAGGGGTGTGAAACTGCTGGGAGTGGCTGATGCCCCCCCTGGAGTGGAGATGGGTGTGTTTGGAGAAGGAGAAGAAGAAGAAGAAGAAGAAGAAGAAGAAGAAGAAGAAGAAGAAGAAGAAGAAATGGTGCCAGGGTTTGGGAACCCCTGCTGTCCTGTTGGGCTGGAGATGGGATGGTCAAACCTGTTGAAAAACAGGTTTAGCTCATTTGCACCTTCAGGGGTCCCTTGCATAGCCGTGCTTGATTGTTTGTACCCGGTGATTTTCCTCACCCCTCCCCAGACTTCTCTAGAGCTATTGGCCTCCAGACGACTCTCCAACTTATCTCTGTATATCTCCTTGGCTGCCCGTAGCTCTTTCTTCAGCTCCCTCTGTACAGTCTTAGCCCTCTCAGTGTCTCTCGCCATGAAAGCCCTCTTCTTCCTGTTCAAGAGGGCTTTAATGTGCCCATTGATCCAGGGCTTGTTGTTTGGGAAGCATCGCACCTTTTTGGTCGGTACAATGCTCTCCTCACAGAAGCGGATGTAGTCGGTGATGCAATGGGAAAGTCCATTTATGTCCTCACCGTGAACCCTCAGAAACATGTCCCAGTCTGTTAACCTGTAGCACTCCCTCAACTCCTCCTCGACCTCATCAGACCACTGCTGTACAGTCCTGGTGGTAGCCGGCTGTCTCCTGACAAGAGGCTTGTATTTGGGAACAAGCTTTATTAGGTTGTGGTCTGAGTTGCCAAGAGGGGGGAGGATGGTGGAGCTGTACGCCTCCTTAACATTGGCATACAGCAGGTCCAGTGTCTTATCTTTCCTAGTGCCACCGGTGACATACTGGCTGAAGTTTGAAAGGCTTTTGGAGACTTTTACATGGTTAAAATCTCCATTAACCGTGATAAATGCACTGGGGTGCTGTGTCTGTAATTCCGCAACGGAGGAGTGGATGACGTCATTCGCCTGCGACGCTGCGGCACCCGGCGGGATGTAAACAATAACAACAATGGCGTGTGAGAACTCTCTAGGTAGAAAATACGGCCTCAAACTCACCGCCAACAGCTCTATGTCCGGAGTACAGATACTGTCCTTTACAGTTATGTGTCCAGGGTTACACCACTTGTTGTTAATAAAAACGGCAAGTCCCCCACCTCTCTTCTTGCCGCTCCGCGTGTCCCTGTCGGCTCGAACCACCGTGAAGCCGTCCGGCTCCACCAGACAGTCTGGAATATCCCCGTGTAGCCATGTCTCTGTAAAACACAGCAAGCTCGACTCCCGGTACTCCCTCTGGGTTTTCACGAGTGCCGCAAGTTCGTCCGTCTTGTTTGTCAACGACCTGACGTTCCCCATGATTACGGAGGGCAGGTAAGGTTTGAATCAAAAAATACACATGCGTTAGTGGCGTTAATTTTGTTTTGCGTTAACGCGTTATTAACCTGTTAACTTGACAGCCCTACTTTATACATATGGTTAAGGTGCTGTACTCTAATCCCTCAGCTCTGGTGCCCACTGGCCAATTATCCTCCGTGTTATTCCCTGTTTCTAGATCTTCCCGTCAGGGATGTCCACTGAGCCCAGAACTTTTTGCACTCTCCCTTGAACCTCTAGCCCAAATTATACGCCAATCCCCTAGTATACATCCGATTTCTGTTTGTGACACTCACCATCTATATATGCTATACGCAGATGATATTCTGGTTTTCATGGAAAAATCGACTCAATCTATGCCTGTATTGCTATCTATTCGTGAGGAGTTTGGTTGTCTCTCTGGCTTTAGCCAGCTAAAATGCTTCAATTTCAACCCAATGTAGCAGTTGTCCAGCACTTTAAATATCTTGGGATAGAAATATTCCCATCTTTAAATCGCATTGTAACATATAATTACTCAGAAGCATGGAACAGGATTAAGGTGGATTTGGAAAGATGGACTAGCCTTCCGAACTCTCTTCGGGCCCGAATATCTATAGTCAAAATGAACATTTTACCCAGGATTAATTTTGTCAGCTCAATGATCCCCCTCTCACCCCCGGTTGATGATTGGAAAAAAATCCACTCTTTTATTTCGCGCTTTATCTGGAATTCAAAGCGTCCGCGACTGAAATGATCCACTATGCAGAGGGGGAGGGAAAGTGGTGGTCTGGCAGTGCCTAATTTTAAATTGTAATTTTGGTCATTTGTGCTTCGTCCGTTATTGGTATGGCTTAACCCTAATGCTTCTGTTTCCTGGCGTAATATAGAGGAAAATATCGTGCAATCTGCAGGATATCCTTTTTGCCAATTTAACAAATAGGCAATGTCATCTACGCTTTGGCCCTATAGTTTCACATCTCATCAAGATATGGCGCACAGCTGAATCACAATGTAAGATTTCCTGCAAGTGGCACACACTTTCTCCTATATTTGATAAAAGAAGGTCTGCTAATTGGTGGGAGACCTGTCTCATCCTCTCATTGGAGCAACAGCAGTATTCACCACTTGAGTGACATTTATGATAACAGGGGCTTGTGCTCCTTTCAAGAAATTAAGAGTGCGTTCAATCTTTCAGGTAGCTCGTTTTTCTTCTATTTGGAGCTCAGATCTGCTCTCAAGGCACATGGTGTCCCATGGCAACAACCGATACCCGTTCATCCTCTTTATAAGTTGTTTACTGTACAAGGGAAAAACAGGGGTATGGTGTCTACACTGTATTTCTTTCTGGAGGCTTCCTACGATAACCTACAGCTGGACAGAGTATGGAGACGTGATTGCCCAGTTTTAGACCCTGATTTCAGTTGGGAGGGTTTTTGGTCAAGCATAAAAGAAGCTTCTCGGAATCCCGATCACCAACAGATCCACTTTATATATGTCCACAGAACATATGTGACCTGCTCCATCGAAATCAGTCGCATTGACCCGAAGACACATTTTGAGTTGTATACACGGTTGGAAAGAGGATATTCCTAGCTTTCTAATGATATCAGGATTGTTTTTGTACTCCAAATATTAAGCGAAATATGTCACATTATATAATGACTGTCACAGAGTCCTCATTTTGAGAAAAAGGCCTTTAAAGTTTCCTCTTCTCTGGAATCCATCGATCTGATTGATTATTAGTGGAGCAAATTATCAAAATACTACGGAGGGAAGATATTTTCGTTTGGAGGGGAAGCTCGCGAGTGTGTGTGTATACGTGTGTGCGTTTGTGTATTTTTGCGTTTGTGTGTATTGTGTTTGTTTCCCGGGGAAAACCCTCACGAGAAACACCGGCTGTTGTTGTGCCTGCTGTGGCGTTAAATTACTCCGTTCTCCGCTTGTAATTATGCCGTTACAAGCTTCAAAGTTATATTTATCATCTGAATTTGCCGAAACAAGTTTAATATTCTGAAAGCCAAGACTCTGTTTAATTTAAATCAGATGAAAACAAACTGTAACGGATCCTGCCGTGTTATCTATGATTTCTTTACTCTTACGTTCATAATGTCAGCCGGAGGGAGGGGGGCGGCGCTGCTGGAAGAGCAGAGTGCGAGTGAGAGGTGCCTGTCTTCGTCCCTTCACAAGCTTCAAAAATGTACTTATCGTGTGATTTTGGAAATAAAAGTTTCATATTCTGAAAGCCAAGACTTGGTTTGTTTAAAATCAATCAAAACACCCGAACCCTGAAAAAATAGTTTTGAGCCGTTGCGACTTCCGACTGATTTCGATAGAGCGGGTCACATATCTTACCCCGCGTAAACTTCACTGCATGAAAATGATAGATGATCCCTCATGTAGTTTATGCACTGTGAAGGCCCCTGGCACATTTATGCACATGATGTGGGACTGTCCCCCAGTCGCACTGTTCTGGACTAAAGTGGCTTCTGGCATGTCATGTGTGCTTTCAGTGACAGTGCTGGTGACTGTACCCACCCTTTTATTGAATGATCTGTCAAAGCTCAATATCACCAAGCTTAAGATGCGCATCTTACTAGCTGGCCTAACAGCTGCAAAAAAGATGGTTGCGGTTCGATGGAAGCCTCCTAATTCCCTCACCTTCAGACACTGGGTCCTTGCATCTCTGGATGTTGTTTATCTAGAGTTGTCAACTGCCCGAATAAATAGGACAAATTACACTAATGTAAACAATTGGCGCTCTGCAGTCGATTCCTTCAAAGATCTTTTAGAATGATTTCCCCCTTTCCATAATCCACAGCCTTTTCAATTGCGACCTTTGTGTTTCCTGTCTGATAGCGCTGATGGAGTGCTGGCACCCAACAGCGAACACCCTATGTCTGTGTGTGTGTGTGTGTGTGTGTGTGTGTGTGTGTGTGTGTGTGTGTGTGTGTGTATATGGTTTGTTTTATTTATTTTATTTTCGTTGTCTTATTATTTTTAGCTTACATGTGTTTTCTGTATTCTGCATTTTGTAAGTAATTACTTTTAACTCATTTTGTTTCTCTTGTGTACTTTCAGTCATTTCATTTAAAAGTTGTACATGTTGTGTATTAAAATCAATAAAAATTGGATCAGAAAAAAAAGATATTTTCTTAAAGTGGCCTTACAATACTTTAGAATCACACTTCGTTAATGTTAGATGATCAACATAGAACAGGGTTTAAAAATGATGATGAAACAGTGCTGCTTTGAATATTTAAATGAATATATCCCACAATGCACATTGTGAACCTGCAAATATACAGTATTGTATCAAACACATTTGGAAGTGCATGCAATCCTTTCTATTTTCTTTGTTAAGTGAAGTTAATTTAAAAATATTTCAAATGCCAAACTGTTTGTTCCAAAGGGATGTAAGAAGGATAAATGACATGAATGTGTTTTCTGGGTTGAATCCAATTTCAAACGGCATATCAAAATACAAACTAAACTGTACAATGTGCAATACAGTTACATTGATGGTGTCTTTTCTAAGGAGAAAATAATATGAATAATATCTTGCATGACCCACATGTGGGTACTATGTGGGAGAAAGACATCAGTGTAAGTGGGATGAAGATGGTCTTCTACCTTGACCTCCAACATTTGTTTGCATTTGCATCAAACCCGTCATTTACATTTTTATAACAGGCATTGTAAAGGAATACATTAAAACATTTAATTTAAGACCAGTATAAAATAAGACAAACAATACAATTAGTCACTCCTTCACTGTTCAGAAATAACTGTACTTTCTTTCTTTCTTTATAAAGCTTATATATATTTGATGCAGAACAAATCATACACCAGCTGTTAGAAAACTTTCTTGCTAAAGTATAAAGAACAGAGGTGAAATAAAAAGCTCTCAGTTCTTCTTTGTATCTGGTTGATCAGCAGCCAGCTTCCACAGCAATTTCCAAACCACCAGAGAAAACAAAACACTTCCTTTAGATTTGTTTATGTACATTTTCTTCGTGATAAACTTGACTACTTTATTAACTGAGGCTGCTGATTGGGGATGGCATATGGGTCTCCTACTCAGTCACCTCATGTCCCTTGGCTCCTGAAGCAAATGAAGTAATCAAAGGAGTAGCAGACTACAGTGCCTTGTCCCCAGTGACACTCACTGACTGGCTTCTACAGTATGTCATCAACAGCATGCAGTTGATGGTTTGCTTTTTCTTAACCCATTACTGTGAGAGGATTTATGTATTCAGACCAAAGAGGTGTTTGTCCTCAAGGTATTGAGCCACAAAATGTGTGTGGACACAAAAGCATTGCTACATTTACACCTTTTAAAAAAGAAAACCCTCCTTTCACACTATCATTCTAATTAACATAGCATGGTGTCAAGGAGTGAACTCTGAGGCATGAACTCAGTTGCACGACTCAAACTCGGATAGTGTTTCAAAATAAAGACTTTACTGGGATTTGCACAGTAATGAAAACAAGGAAAACAAAAACACTCTTTCGAGGAAAACTAGAACAGTGATCAATAACATAGATCCGTGAGAAGTCCGTGAAGTAAGCAGGAACGTAGGTCATAGAGAGACAACGAACTGACAATGAACAGGAGGGAGCTAACACAATATATACACAGGTAAAGGGGACACAGGTGGAAACAATCAGGGCGGGGAAAACAATCAAGGACGCAGGAGACAGAAGGGGGCGGGGAGCGTGGAGGCCTGAAATGAGAGGGAGAATTAATTAAGGGAATAAACATAAAGCACAGGACAAAGGGACATGACAAAACTAACATAAAGAATAAACTTTCACTATAAGTTTCTTGGACATGACAGTACCCCCCCTTCTAGGGACGGCTCCTGATGGCCCAGGCTCCTCTGAGTTGAGGCGGTCAAAATCCTCAATGAGGCTTTTATCTATGATGAAGCGGGAAGGAATCCGCTCCTCATGACCATAACCCTTCCAGTCAGTAGCTGTCGCCCTCTACCCCTTTTCCGACTAGCCAATATTGTCTTGACTGTGTAAACCGGACCTCCATCGATCCTCCGGGGGGGATGGGGGGGGTTTGGTGGTGGGAACCATAGCGCTCTCCTTCAATGGTTTTAGTTTCCCTACATTGAAGGTGGGATTTACCTTCATGGACCTGGGAAGCCGTAGTCTCACTGAAACCGGGTTGATGACCTTGGTGACGGGAAAAGGACCCACAAACCGGGGAGCCAATTTACGGGAGAGTACGTGGAGTGGAAGGTCTCGTGTAAAAAGCCAGACTTTTTGGCCTGGCTGGTATACAGGAGCTGGTCGGCGTTTTCGGTCTGCTGCTCTTTTAACCAGTTGTGAATTCCTGCAGAGGATCTTCCTAGCCGCAGCCCACACGCACCGACAACGCCTGACCAGAGCTCTCTCTCCGTGGCTGGGAACAGTGGCGGCTGGTAGCCATAAACACAGTGAAACGGGGACAGGCCCGTGGCAGAAGTAGGGAGGATGTTGTGCGCATACTCAACCCAGGTGAGGTGCTCGCTCCAGGAGGATGGATTCTGGGACACCAGGCAGTTCTTGATTTAGGCGCTCTGTCTGGCCGTTAGACTCCGGATGGTATCCAGACGAGAGACTGACCGTGGCACCGGTGAGGCTGCAGAACTCCTTCCAGAAGCGTGACACAAACTGGGGGCCCCGGTCGAAGACAATATCCTTTGGGAAACCATGAAGCCGAAACACATTATGTATCATGACCTCAGCCGTTTCCTTAGCCGAGGGCATCTTGGGCAGAGCAATGAAATGTGTCATTTTAGAAAACCGGTCCACTACCGTAAGAACTGTGGTTTTACCTCTAGAGAGGGGCAGGCCAGTGACGAAGTCCATGGAGATCTCTGACCAGGGTCTGTTGGGAATAGGGAGTGGTTGTAATAGTCCTATTCGCGCCCTGGATGAGGTCTTGTTTCGAGCGCAGACAGGGCACGCCTCCACATACTCCTTCACCTCCTTCTCTACGGATGTCCACCAGAAACGTTGTTTTATAATGAATATAGTTCTCTTGACTCCGGGGTGACAGGTGAGCAGCGACGTGTGAGCCCAGTGGATCACCTGTGGTCGCTCGGCCTCCTGACCGAAAAGCCGGTTAGGCGGGCAACCCCTTGGTGCAGGAGCTCCAGCATTGGCTCGTATTACCTCCTTCTCTACTGACCAAGTCAGCGCTCCTATCACCAGGTTTAATGGGATGATGGGTTCCGGCTCCTTGACTGCAGGCATAGGGTCAAACAGACGGGACAGAGCGTCAGGCTTGACATTCTGAGACCCCGGCCTGAAGGAAAGAACAAAGTCAAAACGGTTAAAAAACAAGGTCCACCTAGCCTGGCGGGAGTTCAGTCTTTTGGCTTTCCTATACTCCAGGTTTTTGTGATCGGTCCAGACCACAAAAGGATGCTCGGCTCCCTCCAACCAATGCCTCCACTCTTCCAGTGCCAGCTTCACGGCCAGCAACTCACGGTTTCCCACGTCGTAATTTCTCTCTGCTGGGGAGAGCTTCCTGGACAGGAAAGTGCAGGGGTGAAGTTTGTTGTCCTTCTGTAGTCGCTGGGAGAGGACTGCTCCCACCCCTTCGTTGGAGGCATCCACTTCTACCACAAACTGACGAGTGGTGTCCGGCAAGGTGAGTATGGGAGCAGAGGTGAACATTCCTTTAAGCCGAGAAAAAGCCTCCTCAGCCTGAGGAGACCACAAAAAAGGCACTTGAGGGGACGTGAGGACATGAAGAGGGGCTGCAATAACACTGAACCTCCGCACAAAACATCTGTGAACATGTGCAAAGCCTAAAAACTGCTGCACTTTCTTACGAGAGTCAGGGGTAGGCCAACAAGCTACTGGGCTAACCTTCTCTGGGTCCATCCTAACCTGACCTGTAGAAATGATGAAGCCCAAAAAGGTGACTGTCTCTGCATGGAATTCGCATTTTTCTGCTTTGACAAACAACCTATTCTTGAGTAGGACCTGGCGGACATGTTGTTTATGGGTGTCAAGGTCAGGGGAGTAGATCAGAATGTCGTCAAGATATACAAAAACGAAACGGTTCAGGAACTCCCTCAACACGTCATTGATCATAGCCTGGAAAACAGCAGGAGCGTTTGATAATCCAAATGGCATTACAAGGTATTCATAGTGGCCTGAAGGGGTGTTGAAACCCGTCTTCCATTCATCGCCCTCCCTGATTCTGACTAAATGATAAGCGTTACGCAGGTCTAACTTGGTGAAAACCTTGGCATCCTGAAGCTGCTCGAAGGCTGACGAGATGAGAGGAAGGGGGTACCGGTTTTTAACCGTAATGTCATTGAGAGGTGAGTAGTCAATACATGGCCTAAGAGACCCATCCTTTTTGCCAACAAAAAAAAACCCCGCTCCTGCTGGTGATGAGGAAGGGTGAATAAGGCCTATTTTGAGGGAGGCATCAATATAGTCCTTCATGGCCTCTTTCTCAGGTCCTGAAATAGCATATAGTCGACCCTTAGGAATTGGAGACCCAGCAATCAGGTCGATAGCACAGTCATAGGGGCGGTGAGGAGGAATAGTCAGAGCCTTGGATTTACTGAATACTTCACTTAAATCGTGGTAGCAGGAAGGGACTGAAAGTACATCAGGAAAATATATTTCTGGGATAGTTCCCTGTCTAACACTCCCAGTGTTACATCTTCTGTCAATCTCCGCTACCTGCTTAACACAGTGATCTATGCAATTATTTCCCCACCCCTCCACCCTCCCAGATTGCCAATCTATGTGAGGGTTATGAAGTTTCAACCAGGGAAACCCCAAAATGAGTGGATGTTGGGCTGAGTTAAATAAGTGAAATTACATTGTCTCGTGATGGTTATCATTACATCTTATTTCTAAATGCTCTGTTTGGTGAGTCACTTTAAACAACAGCCGCCCATCGAGAGCACTCGCTTCAAGAGGCTGGGGTAGAGGTTTAGTTTTTATGTCCAAACCCCAATCCATAAGACTTTCGTCTGCCCCTGAGTCAATGAGAGCACCATGAGTAACCACATTGTCTCTGATTTTTATCTGGATGTGGGTCAGGGTGCGAGGAGGAAAATCAGAGGAAGAGATCCGGCTCACCAACGTACTCCTCTTTTACCGGACAAGCCGCTTGTGGATGTCCGCGCTGCCCGCAGTAGAAGCACAGACCCTCCTTTAATCGACGCTGATGTTCTGCCGTCGAAAGCTTGGCGCGGCCCAACTGCATTGGCTCCTCCACGGAGCCAGGGGGCGCTGTTGTCCGGAACGCAGGTGGTGAGGGGTGACAGGGCCTCCAAGAAGAAGTAGTATCCAGCGGCGAGCGTCTCCTCTGGGGAGGCGGATCAACCGCATCCTTGGATTTATTCCTTCTCCTCTCTGTCAAACGATTGTCTATCCTTATTGCCATAGATATGACAGAGTCCAAGTCAGCGGGCAGATCGAGAGGCGCCAGCTGGTCTTGTAGGGAATCCGAAAGACCGCTGACGAAAGCGTCAAACAATGCAGCGGAGTTCCAGCCGACTGTCGGCTGCCATAGTCCGGAACTCGATGGCGTAGTCAGCCACACTCCGCTGATGTTGTCGCAGCTTAATCAGAGCCCGAGCTGCTTCCCTGCCCGGCGTGGTCTGATCGAAGATCTTTCTCATAGTGTCTATGAAGTTTTCCAGAGAGGGGGAGCCTCGGGACCACTCTGCCGTAGCCCACGCTGCTGCTCGGCCGGAGAGATCGGAGATCATGAAAGCCACTTTGGAATTGTCCGTGAGAAAAGCAGCCGGTCGGTGGTGATAGTGTAGCTCACACTGCACGATGAACGTCCGGCAGCCCTCCGAGTCTCCGGAGTATTTTTCGGGTGGAGCCAGACGCATGGAAGTACTGTGCGGCTCAGTAGCACGGTTGGGATCGGAACCGGTCGCCGCTGGAACCGGAGGAGTCGTAGGAAGAGAAACAGCCTGCAGGTGAGTGAGCATACGCTGAACCTCTGCTGCCAATAGATTTACTTGGGTCGTCACCGATGTTTGTAGTTCCTCATGGCTGTTGGTTAGATTATGCACTCCCTGCTGCATGGTGGCCATATGCTCCTCTTGTTGCCCAAGACGTTGGCCCTGAGAGCGGATGGCGTTCTTTATCTGATCTGAGTCGGCTGAGTTCATTTTTCTGGTCAGTTCGTACTGTCAAGGAGTGAACTCTGAGGCATGAACTCAATTGCACGACTCAAACTCAGACTCGAATAGTGTTTCAAAATAAAGACTTTACTGGGATTTGCACAGTAATGAAAACAAGGAAAACAAAAACACTCTTTCGAGGAAAACTAGAACAGTGATCAATAACATAGATCTGTGAGAAGTCCGTGAAGTAAGCAGGAACGTAGGTCATAGAGAGACAACGAACTGACAATGAACAGGAGGGAGCTAACACAATATATATACAGGTAAAGGGGACACAGGTGGAAACAATCAGGGCGGGGAAAACAATCAAGGACGCAGGAGACAGAAGGGGGCGGGGAGCGTGGAGGCCTGAAATGAGAGGGAGAATTAATTAAGGGAATAAACATAAAGCACAGGACAAAGGGACATGACAAAACTAACAAAGAATAAACTTTCACTATAAGTTTCTTGGACATGACAGTACCCCCCCTTCTAGGGACGGCTTCTGATGGCCCAGGCTCCTCTGAGTTGAGGCGGTCAAAATCCTCAATGAGGCTTTTATCTATGATGAAGCGGGAAGGAATCCATATCCGCTCCTCAGGACCATAACCCTTCCAGTCAACCAGTAGCTGTCGCCCTCTACCCCTTTTCCGACTAGCCAATATTGTCTTGACTGTGTAAACCGGACCTCCATCGATCCTCCGGGGGGGCGGGGGGGGGTTTGGTGGTGGGAACCATAGCGCTCTCCTTCAATGGTTTTAGTTTCCCTACATGGAAGGTGGGATGTACCTTGAGAGGGAGAATTAATTAAGGGAATAAACATAAAGCACAGGACAAAGGGACATGACAAAACTAACATAAAGAATACACTTTCACTATAAGTTTCTTGGACATGACACGTGGGGTATGAAGAAAACTGAAAAAAAACATGTTATTACTAGTGGTTATTGCCAATAGCACACAATCATTTTAGTTTTGAGTCATTCACTTGTTTTCTTGTCCTGCCTTTTCTCCACGTAAGAACAAAATGCATAAGTGGTCCAGTTGTGAAAGATAAGTTTGTCTTTGTTTGGGGTTTGTTTGGTCCATTATTATGCTTTTGACCAGAGCATCAAAAGGATGTAGCCTAAATGCATGAATAAAATAAACAAAATATGTAATGATAATTAGTACGCAGCATAAAGTAGGGTGATTGCAGTTACCCTTAGCAATCAGAAATATTTTTTTTGTTGATTGATTTGTCGGCGCCATCTTGAGTAGCATCCCAATTTGTACCGGAGGATCGAGGAGCGAGGAGTGTTAACGGAGGAGCGATAATTGAGGAACCACCAGACCATCCTCCGGGGAAATCCTCAGACACTCGCCCCGCCCCCTTACTGTGTATCGCTCACTGATTGGACGATGCAGCGCATGCACTGATCTGTTGCTTCTTGACATGAGAGCAATTTTCCAGCAGAGTGAAGAAAAAACATGAACCTCTTCAGTTTATACAGTGTTTTGTTTCAATGAATGTATCATTTAGTATGTGATATCTGAACAACAAAGTGGTAAAAAAATCATTTTATGAATTTATTCGAAAAAAATGTATGATCACTTTTATTTCGTCATTTCCATTCAGTCAGTCATTAAAGGTGTTGTAGGTACGTTTGAGAAACCGGCTAAACACAATTTCATCTGTGGAAGCCGTAGTACTGTAAACACGACCAATCATTTTAGCCGGCCCGGCTAAAATAACTGGATGGCCTACCTGAGTAGTTATATAAATGCCACTTTCATCACATTAGTATGCATGGAATGTGACAGGTCGCCCCGCCCCTTTTTGGCATTTTGAAGTCCCGCCCCCACTTCCGGCGGATGTCCCGCCCCCCGCTTCCGGTTTACAAAATAATACAATTTAAATTTAAAAAATGAGAAAAATAAAATGCCCTTGTTTCAATCAATTAGTATGCATAGGATATATGTCCCGCCTCCTAACCACTTCCTGTGCCCCTAATCCTGTATACAGTATTGAATGTAACTTACAAATACTTGCAAATAACATGAAATTAATCAAAGTAAAGCATCTAAAAAAAATCATATATTTAAAAAAAGTCAGCCTCTCTGTTTTTGCGAACATTCCGAGACAAGTCAAAACATGAGGGGAGAAAACATATGGTGGCCGAGGGGAGGGGGAACACACACACACACACACACACACACACACACACACACACACACACACACTTTTCCCCGCCCCTCAACCCTCTCCCGTTAGAGGTTGTCTATAATAAAAAGCCAGAGTCTTTTGGTGTTAAAGCGACACTGACCTCAACAGATTGGGCTGTGTTAACTCTGGTGTCTTCCCGAGATCTACACGCAACCATTGTATCGGAAGAAGTAGTGCATCAATATACCATCGTGGAACCAGAGGTGTACAAGATATTTGCAAAGAAAAGCAAATAGGTGTGTTGAGCCAGCATTTATATCCGCTGGATAGTCTGCTGATTTATCATCAAATTTATGCCAATGGTCTGGTTGTATTCCAAGCATATAAGCGGCGGTTTTTGGAAAGCGGAAACGATGTTGAGTCCCTCCTAGAAATTCGATTTTCCTATGAATTGGATTATAGTGTAAACTGACATCAGAGTAACTTTTTTTGATGCAGGACTCAATTTCCTCTATGAGCTGAGTTATGCTACTATAGTAACCAGCTCTAAACATATGAAGCTTTAACCTGCTAGCCGGGGATATGTCGGGGGGTTTTGATTTCTTTATCCACTCAAAAAAGGCTGCTTCCGTAGCTAAGTTATACCAGGTGTGTGGGTATGATATTTCTGTCAGGGCGACCTGCCACGAACCATCCAAGTGTAAAGGTTGTGCCAGGTTCACCTGATAACTAGAGCTTGTATTGTTTTGAAATACCTTCAGGCTGGCATTGGACGGCAGCGTAATGTAGAACCCTTCATTTATCTCCATGGCTGTAATGAAGGACTGAGCGCTGATTCCGTATGGTTTTATACATCTTTGATTTCGCCAGCATCAACCCAGCTGTTGAACTTTTCGGGACAATTATGCCAAGATACAAACATTTGTTTTTTCCCTCTCACCACACGTCTTTTTAGAATTTTCTCGACTTCAAAAGCCTTGTCATTGGTTATCTTCACTTTTTGTAACTCTTTCTCATAAAAAGTCCCCTTGATCTCTTCTCCATCATAATCTTTGAGCTTGTAAACAGGTGGCTGCCGAGGTAAGCCTTCAGACACCGTAAATAATTCGTCCGTATAACTCTGCTCATATTTTTTTTCGAATACTCCTCTCAATTTGGATATCCTTACAAGCTCCCCCTCCTTAAAGTTCATTTTGACAGCAGCTTTTTTACGAAGGCTGGAGGGGTTATATAGATTCCGAAACACTTGAGCCTCATTTTCCTTGGTTACCTGCAGTGGCGTCATTTTAATACTTCGGTGATAACTATTATTGTAACTTTCAAGTAGTTCGGGTAAGACGTCTATATATCTATGAGTGGTTTTAGCTGTAAAATACCTCCACATTTTAGTTTTCAGTGTACGGTTAAATCTCTCTACCACACATGCCTTCATGTCACTGGCGGTTGCATAATGTTGTATACCGCTTTTCTTCAATACGTTTTGAAAAACTTTATTAAAGAATTCTTTCCCCGCATCTGTTTGTAACTTTTTAGGGATCTCACTGTGTGTTAAAATTGTATCAAAGGCTTTGGCAACCTCAATACCCGTCTTTTTCTTTAATGCTTGAGCATAGGCTTTTTTCGAAAACACATCTACGACTGTTAACAAATAATTAAAACTATCATTATATTCGGACAGCGACTGCATATCGCAGAGATCTGCTTGAAATTGCTGCAGCGGTCTGAGTACGAAAACTCTGTTTCTTACAAAATGCACCCGTGCCGGCTTATGCAAAGTATATGCGTCCTGCTCAGATAAATATTCTCTGACTTTCTCTACATGTATTTGTTTACCCATTTCATTCTGTACAGCTCTATGGAGTTTATCCACACCTCCTAAACTCCCTGGATTAGAAGGAGTGTAATACACTCTATGCATAACACGTTTCTCAGACATGTTTCCTGTTACACCCCGTTGAGGTAATGAGTACAAAAGTTTTTCTTGCCAAGCATTTTATTGATATGTCACACCCATGTATAGAAAAAACATGTTACAAAGAAGTAAAATATAAAAACAGATCAAAATAAAAACATACTTTAACGAAAAAGTATCAAATTTGTTTTTCCTATTGCTGCCAAAAGGCCCAGGCACCCCTTCAGTTGGGTCTCGTCGTTCTCTATCAGCTTTTCGTAAATCTGCTCCATTTTAGCCTCAAAGAGTCTGGTGTTTCTGAGATTGTGCAGAATAGCCTCTGTAGCTCCAAAGACTCTCCTCTCTGACACATGAAGCTGGTTCTGGTGTAGGGCATCCCGAATGGCTGGAATAAAACGAACGGTCCACAGTCTCTTTACCACTTCATCATAGTTTCGATCCAGATAGTAATCTTCGGACGGATACAGACACTCGTGCTGCCTCTGACTGGGGTGAGCGATTTGACATCCGTTACATTTTTCCTCTCTGTACAGTTGCACGACTCTATCGAACAGATGAACTACAACCACTTTTACCGTATTCAGGAATGCCGATGTCCTAACACGTTCTGTAGCATCACCCTCAGGAGCACAAGGAAAGCATGGCGAATCAATGCCTACTGCTGTTGATTCCTCTGGAGACTCGGGTGGAGTAGATGGAGGTTGAGGCATATCTAGCCACCCCGTGATATCAATACCCGCCATATAGTTGTCGAGATCTGGTGTCCAAATTGTTGGTGAGGATGGCGGTCCTGTAGGCGTTTGATCCAGGCTGCAGATCGTGGGGAGAGACTTGGTTTTTCTCAGACCCATGGTTGCTGCTCTCTAAAAATGTCCTTGCGGGGTCCTTACTTTTAAAATGATCTGCTGAGGTGGGTGGGACTTGTTATGTTGATTGGGGGGCGGAGTCCTCTGCAAACGTGAGGGTCTTTTTCACCAGTATAATGTCCATCGATGTCTGACTCTGTTTAAAAAGTTCTTTAAGCTTTGTAGCTTTTCCATCAATCATTTCCAGCCATGCAGTCAGAGGCACCCTCAAGGAAGTTTGAAATACCCCGCATGTAGAATTAAAATACTCCAAAACAAAATCATCAGAGGGGTCCTTACCCAACGTCACCAAACGGCTTGAGCGGTAATACCAACGCCCAGAGGGTCTGCTTTTAGTTTCCCAGACGGTGCTTGTCAGGACTCTTCTCCCTTCTGGCTGTGTGGCAATATCTCCTTCTTCTTCCTTCACCTTGAGGGGTAGCGATGCAAACTCTTCTTTAATCTCGCATGCTGTTTGTGTTTCTTTGCAAATATCTTGTACACCTCTGGTTCCACGATGGTTTCTTGATGCACTACTTCTTCCGATACAATGGTTGCGTGTAGATCTCGGGAAGACACCAGAGTTAACACAGCCCAATCTGTTGAGGTCAGTGTCGCTTTAACACTACGGGGTCCATACGTTTCTCCATTCTTCAGATTGTAGAAATGCAGTTCATTAGCCATATAGTTGAATATATAACCCCAAACATCGCCATTTTTCAGATTCCATTCTTCGTGAAGTTCTTCGGCTGTAGGCGTCTGAACCCGGCATACAAACTGCATTCGTTTCTTGATTGGAGCACCCAAAGGATGGCTGTAAGTTGTCACCGGTGTCTCGCTGATTAAACTCATATCAAGACGTCTCTTGTCCATTTTCTCTCGACTTGAAAAATATTGAAGAGTGACCAAAAGACGCTGGCTTTTTATTATAGACAACCTCTAACGGGAGAGGGGTGAGGGGCG
The DNA here is from genome assembly GCF_902827115.2 of Pseudochaenichthys georgianus. Taxonomy (NCBI): domain Eukaryota; kingdom Metazoa; phylum Chordata; class Actinopteri; order Perciformes; family Channichthyidae; genus Pseudochaenichthys; species Pseudochaenichthys georgianus. The sequence goes on along the minus strand of NC_047522.1, from coordinate 11,274,085 downwards.
GGGAAAAGTGTGTGTGTGTGTGTGTGTGTGTTCTCCCTCCCCTCGGCCACCATATGTTTTCTCCCCTCATGTTTTGACTTGTCTCGGAATGTTCGCAAAAACAGAGAGGCTGACTTATTTTTAAATATATGGTTTTTTTAGATGCTTTACTTTGATTAATTTCATGTTATTTGCAAGTATTTGTAAGTTACATTCAATACTGTATACAGGATTAGGGGCACAGGAAGTGGTTAGGAGGCGGGACATATATCTTATGCATACTAATTGATTGAAACAAGGGCATTTTATTTTTCTAATTTTTTTAATTTAAATTTTATTTTTATTTTGTAAACCGGAAGTGGGGGCGGGACATCCGCCGGAAGTGGGGACGGGACTTCCGGTCAAAATGGGCGGGACTTCCGGACAAAAGGGGCGGGACTTCCGGGCAACATGTCCAAAAGGGGCGGGGTGACCTGTCACATTCCATACATACTAATGTGATGAAAGTGGCATTTGTATAACTACTTACCTGCCTATCAGCCTTCCATCTGTGCACAATAGGGATGTGCATCTCCATCACTGAGGCCGATGCGATGCGCATCTCGATACGTTGCCAACGATATGATACATTAACGGCCCATCCACACAGCGCCGTTGGAAGCTTCTGCCCATTCACTTTGAATGGGGTGACGTCACTTTTTGCCAAACTGCATTGTGGGAAGCAGAGCGGAGCTTTCCTGGCGTTTCAGGCTGCAAAAGTTGAGCAATGTTCAACTTTTTAAGCCTCGGCAGAAGCGTAAGCCAATCAAATCCCGTTTATGCAAATCTGCCAGTTTCAATGTGTTTAATAAAGGAAGGTAGTCCAAGGCAGGTACTGACGACAGGGAGGTGGCTGGCTGCAGTAAGTCCAAAAACAAAGCTGAGGGAAATCGTTCCCGACAAAAACAAAAAAAAAGCTCCTCAAAAACAACTGCGAAGTGAACAAAACAGACTCCAGGCTGCAGAAAGGCACGGCCCGTGGAACAGCATGTAATTCTCTGGCAGAGAAGTGAAGTGAGGGCCAGGCTCTTAAAGGGCAGGTTGATCATGTGAGTGGGGAAAGGTGAGGGGTAAAAGGAGTAGTGAGGGGTAAAAGGAGCAAACAACAAGTAAAACACAACAACAAAAACCCCATGCATAACATAACAATACCCCCCCTCAAAGGACGCCTCCTGGCGGCCTACCAGGCCTATCCGGGTACCGGACATAAAAGTCTCTCAAGAGATCAGGGTCCAAAGTGAGCGAGCGAGAAACCCATTGTCGCTCCTCTGGCCCGTACCCCTCCCAATCCACTAAGTACTGGTATCCACGGCCCCGCCTTCGAACGTTCAGCAACCTCCGTACAGTGAAGGCCGGGTGGTTGTCGATGAGCCGGGGGGGTGGAGGGGGTTCGGTCAGAGGGCAAAGAGGACTGCATGAAACTCTCTTGAGGAGTGACACATGAAAAGTGGGGTGCACCTTCAAGGCAAGAGGCAACTTGAGCCTAACCACACTAGGATTGATGACACGTTCAACCTCATAAGGTCCAATGTATCTGGGAGTGAGTTTCCGAGACTCAGTTTGTAGAGGGCGGTCACGGGAGGAAAGCCAAACCTTCTGGCCCGGTTGGTAATCAGGAGCTGGTTGTCGGTGAGCCTCTGGTTCCGGGCGGAGGTGCGGGTAAGAGCTGCCCGGGCTTCATGCCAGACTCTGCAGGCTCGCTGGAGATGCCCCTGTACCGAGGGAACCGCCACCTCTCTCTCTTGAAAAGGGGGGGTTGGAAGCCGTTAGATGCCATAAAAGGTGACATACCTGTGTAGTCTAGGGGATTGCAGAAAAATCGTGCAAATGATGATACAAGCATCACATTTGGCACACTTGTTCTCCAAGTGGTACTAATCAAATCTGCCTGATTGGCCAATTGAAAATCCAAGATGGCGGCCATTTTCCAAGATGGCTGCCAGATTAGCCGCCCGAAAACCGTAATAATTCGGCACAGAAAGGGTTAATCAAATTTTAAAGGTCATAAATGGATGCGATAATTTAAGACCTTTAATTTGATACCTAATTTATGGGTCTACGACCACAGGAAATACTTTAACCCATTGGGAACCATTGTCGACTTTTGTCACCATGAGTACTATTTGCACTTTGGGTCTCAAAGGGTTTTAATAAAGCACACTGACACATTTTTCAAGATGGCCACCAGATTACCTGTTTTTTATTACGTAAGCTTTACCCTGGCTAGCAAATGTTCAAAGTTATTTATACCATGCCACTGGTCCTCCAGCTGCTACTGTTCACATATGCAGCTGCAGAGTGATGTGCAGGGGAGCTCTGACTGAAAGCATTTGCATCTTCCTGTGCAACCTTTCTTACAGGAACACTTCGTCAGTTCCCGACAGCTCGCTGCAATAGGGGGTAGTGTTGTCCAACATATCTGCCATGTCTCTCCTTTCTGTGTCCATCCCCATTCAGCGGGACTGCTCGTGTCTGGATTGGAGATTGTTGCCTGGCCCCAGATGATCCCAGCCTGATAAGCCGCACGCTTTGCATGTTCTCTGAGCGCTGCCTGTGTTGGTGGAATTGAGTTGTACGGCCTCTGCTTGCGGGCAAAGAGATCTAGTCTTGCTTCATCCACACCAGTGGTTGCGCTTGATCTGTCGTACATGAGGACAACGAATCTCTCCAGCTTCTGCAGGTCAAGATCACAAATCAATGTTGGATGCTGGCTGAGATTAGTGAATGTTTCAGAAACATCATCGAATACGTTCCAAGTCTGCCATGCAGATTTCTTCCCTTTCCCACGGAAGGCAGACACGACATCACATCCAGTGAACGCATGAAAGTATGGGATCCCTCTAGCTTTCTCAAGCCCTATTGCAGAAACTACCTCATGGACTGGAATCCATCGCATCTTGGCTCCTTGGCCAAAGGCAATCCACATTTTCTCAAGACCTAGTTCCTGTAAGGATGGCAGTACAGATATTGCTATGACTAGCACGTCCGTGTCATTAGCCTTAATGATAATAGACTTGCTCCCATCAGTCGTTGCATCCCTGGCGTGCACAAATATTCGACTGTCAGCTTCTTCATGAGAACATGGGGACACAGCATCCAGCAACTTCCCTGTGTTGCTAATGGCTTCTTCTCCTTGTGTGACAATTACTGTGCTTGTCGTCTCTGCTTCACACATCTTTTCCGCAAGGAAGTGAAACAGCTCAGTCTTGTTGCTGGCGTCACGAAGGAAGCTTTGCCAGTTACCTGGTGTCTTACTCGTCCCTGTCACTCTTCTTCTGATTCCTTGCCCTCTTTTCGACCTTGTCTCGGATTTCAGACTTGACTTCTTGTACACATCAAAGACTACGTCCACCCGCTTGTACCTGGCACCATAGGATTCAACCTTTGGGATTATGTCTTCTTTAGCATAGTCATCAAATGTCTTTGAAGTACGTGGAGGTAAGGCATTGATAAGTGCTGAGCCATCAATGATGATTGCATCTCCATTTGGTTCTGTGTCTGGGATGTTCACTTGCGCTTCAATAATTTCAACCAGCTGTGACTTCTGACACGTATGAAGCTTGCCGCTATCACTGAGAGATGCAGGGTGCGACTGATTTTCGTGCTTGAATAATTCTTGCAAGTTACACTGCCTGTTCTGGCACGAGATGAACAGTCGCGAGAATAACTGACAGTCGTCTTTCAGGACTTTCTCCTTAGAAATGTCCTAAGCCTGCTCTTGTTTGAAGAAAGAAGCAAGGTTTTTCTTGATCGGATTATAAAAAGCACTTTCACCTTCATCCTCTAGCCCCTCCATGAATGATTGGAACTGCTCTTTGCCCCGTCGGTGATGTGTTGCTACCATTTCAGCTCGAGTTGGGTCTGCAATGTTCTTCGTGTCTAGCACCAGCAGGTCGGCTGATTCTTCTTGGAATGGGTTGCCCATCTCCTGCATCACTGCAGAGAGTGATTTCACCTTTGCAAAGAAAGATTTCTGGGCACTCCTTGTCTGCTCGTGGTGTCTGCTGCTATATGTGGCATCTTTCATACCAGACATGGCCTCGTATCCAGCTACTAGACGACTAACTTCGGGTCCAGCGACCATCCACCTACGAAGTGCTGACGCGTCTTCTGTCAACCCAATTGCTCCTCCGTCACCTTTGATCACTGCATTATTTTGCTCGTGTGCTTGGTCGATCGCCAGGCCAGAGTATTCTCTTCTTGACTTGTGGATGGCAAAGTTCCCTTTGTGAAACTCTCTGGCCACATCTGGATGTTGTTGCTCAAGTGACATCATATCTCGGAGGTGAATTGGGATCCACCGCGCATAGTTGACATTGTTATTTGCAAAGAAGTAAGGCACCAGTTCTGAAAGTGCTTCACGGTACAAGTTGAAGTCTCCTTCTCTGAATGAGCGGATCAGGGTGAATATGGTGAGCTCCATGTTCAGCACCAGACTCCATAACTGGAACTGCGGACTCTCTTTCCTCCGTTGTTCACACCAATCCTCAAAGGTTATATCTGATATGAAAGACTCTTCAGAGCGGTAATCATGGTATGCCTTCTTCATCAGTTTGTACAAGCTGCATGCAGTGATCTGGTGTGCTTGTCTTGTCCTGGTGACACTGGATGCAGACAGGTAAGACTCTGCTGTACCAGATGAGGCCACCTCTGCTTCCACAATGGCACTGGTCCAGCCACTCTCCCCTAGTAATGTTCCTATCGATCTCAGTGCAGCCATTTCTATATGAAGTCCACCAAACATGATCACAAACTTGTCCTCTCCATATTCGGGCCACTTCCATTGTATTTGTTTTGCCAGAGAATATAACGGTTGATCAGCAGCAATGACAGGTGTCTGCCCTGGGTTCAGAAAAGCCACTGTATCACGGACCTTCGCCATGGCATGCTTGATCGTTGCAACAGAGTGAGCCTGATCTCGCCACAGAGGCACCATCGCTGAAATATTCACTTCAAATGGATGGCTCCTTTTCTGCGTTGCATGGTGGGCTGACCATGTGATGCTTACTGCATCAGCCACATCCTCAGTGAGGAAGACTTCCTCCAACCAAGAATATTCTTCCTTCAAGTGTAACCAGATCGACTCGGGTGCTGGTAAAGATTGGTTTGCTACTGGAGGAGGATTGAGTTTTTTCGTGATGTATGCTGGTCGAATATTGGTGTATGCTTCTGGAAGCTCTGGTACTTTCTTAACCTTCATTTCTGACTCTAGTTTGAGCGGCTCACGTTCATCGCCAGCATTTTCAGTGCTTGGATGTTGGAAAATGGACACACTTGTACCATGGAATGATGTTTGAGCTGTGGTCGCAGTCGGATTATGATCTATGTTGTCCACTGCTGCAGTTGTGAACAACTGCTTTCTCAAGACTGGGGGACAGATTACTCCATCTTGCACATACTGTGCAACAACTGCTTCTCCTAATCTGAGATTTCTAGGACTCTGTCGTATGATATGCTGAGCCCATTCTCATGGAGCATTTCAATGATTTGTCTCTTCCTCGTCTTGGCAAACACATACAGGCCCATGTAGACTGCAAAAGGTGGCTCACGGTCCTTGGAATGCCTGTGGACATCCGTTCCTTCCTTATATTTCGCAAAGCAGTTGTACTGTAGGAGTTGCGATATAGAAAGGTCAGATTTCGATGCTCCATGCTGGAGTTGGGACTTGATGTCAGCACCATGTTCGATCATACATACAAATTGCAGCAGTGATGGTGGTACAGCCTGTTCTAGGTCTGTGCCGTTAAAGGTGCTGCTGAAATTTGACTTTTGATGTAGCATATCTCGTCTTATTATCCCAGCAGCTTTTGCTAGGTGGATCGCTTCACCGTACTTGGATGCTTGCGAGAGGATTGAGCCTACATCATTTTCAAAAGCCAGCATAACATCTCGTCCTTGGTGATGAGCTTGCAGCTTGGGAATGTGAAAAAGTAGCTGGTCCTTGAGTCGAGTAGGATGAACATCAGGCGATTCAACACCAAGCTGCTCCAGCCTCTGCTTGTAAAGCATGGTCAAATTAGCAAGCTTCAATATGAGTGGATCACTACTATCACTGGCATTTTTCATCTCACTAATGTAGGTGACTAGTTCGGAGAAAGCAATTGGATATGCTTCCTTCCAGTGCTACTGTGCTTTCTCTTGCTCCTGCACCTTTAGGTAGGCTCGTTCTCGGTTATACAATGCCACCAAACAAGCAGGGTGATATTTCAGTTCTTGTGCTATGACATCTCCTACACTTAGTTTGGCAAGGAGTTTTCTGTGTTTTTGCACATTCGTTTATTCTGTTATTCACTTGCATTGTCATTGCTTCTCTAAGCTCCCCTCCTTTTTCGCAAAAGAAACATTCTTGTGTTTTAGCTTCTTGGACCTTTCGTGGGATCTTACTTCTACCGCCCTCATCACTAGTACCTGTAGGGGTTGATCTTTTTTCAGCTCTGTGTAACTTTGTGTTGTTAAATAGAAGCCTACAACTCTCATGATATTTTGCCTTCTTTTGTCTTAAGGTTTCATTTATCCCACCACCTTCGTCAAGTCTTGCAGGGTCTAGCTTGATTGGTAGTGCATTGAGTGAGTGAAACAGAGGAATATTCGTTGCCAAGTTCATATATCCATCATCGCGTTCTTCTGGCAGGATTGCCCTGGGGGGACTTTAGATCTTCATTCTTAACCTCCTGACATAGGCAACACTTGGTCCAGTCAGTGTTCCACGATTTTACAGTAGCACTTGTGTCCATGGTCAGTATGACGTTCAGGGTTGAGGGTTTATCCTTTTACCACCCTGTACGTGTATAATAGACACTTTCCTGTATGATAGTGTAAAAAGTAATTGAATGAATTAGCTAATTTCCGATAGCATAGTTAGCTTAGCTTAGCTTACACATTGAAATAACACACAATTAACCACAATTTTGAAACACATCACTTGGCACACACAAGTCAGTTTGTAAGTACTCACAGTCACAGATATCTACTCCGGATTAAACCAAAACAATGTGTGGCTGATAGAACTGGCTGCCACCATGTGCTCTCTGCATTTTGTGTCTACTCAAAACACACATGTCGCGCAAAATGGTGCCTTAAAGGTGCAGTACCGAATTTCGCCACCAGGGCGTTTCAATATACTATAATATACTTAAGTAACTACAGTTGAGTAGCTACAGTGACATTCAAGTAACTGTGGAACTGTTAGTTATATATTTTTCTGCAATCCCCTAGAGACTAATACTCATGGTGACAAAAGTCGACAATGGTTCCCAATGGGTTAAAGTATTTCCTGTGGTCGTAGACCCATAAAATAGGTATCAAATTAAAGGTCTTAAATTATCGCATCCATTTATGACCTTTAAAATTTGATTAACCCTTTATGTGCCGATTTATTACGGATTTCGGGCGGCTAATCTGGCGGCCATCTTGGAAAATGGCCGCCATCTTGGATTTTCAATTGGCCAATCAGGCAGATTTGATTAGTACCACTTGGAGAACAAGTGTGCCAAATTTGATGCTTGTATCATCATTTGCACGATTCTTCTGAAACATTGCTGTCATCTGCCCCACTAGTGGCAGAGCACACCAGGGAGTTGTGGGCGTACTCAATCCATGGCAGATGAAGAGACCATGAGGCCGGGTTTCGAGAGGCACCACAACGAAGAGCCGTTCCCAGGTCCTGATCTATCTTGAGGGATACCATGCAGCCTAAAAACATGCTGGGTGAGAAGAGTGGCAGTCTCGAGGGCAGAGGGTAGTTTAGGCAGGGGGACAAAGTGCACAGCCTTAGAAAAACGGTCAACGATGGTCAGAATAGTGTCGTTCCCGTCTGATGGTGGGAGACTAGTCACAAAATGCACCGCAATGTGGGACCAGGGCCGGTGGGGAATGGGAAGGGGACGAAGAACACCAGCGGGGGCCTGATGTGAAGCCTTGCTGCGGGCACAGACGGAACAGGCTGAGACATACTCTTTAGTGTCTGCGGACATAGTGGGCCACCAGAAGCGTTGTTGAAGTAGGGCCAGGGTCCGATGAAAACCTGGATGGCAGGCAACTTAGGACGCGTGTCCCCACTGGAGCACTGGAGATCTAGCATTGGGGGGAACGAACAGCCGGTCTGGTGGACAATCCTGAGCTGCTGGATGGTCCTCCTGGGCCTCCTGGACCACCCTTTCAATCTCCCATCTAGCTGCTCCCACGACACAGGAAGATGGCAGAATGGTTATATCTGTCGAATCCTCCACTGGGGAGGCGAACTGCTCGGACAAGGCGTCAGCCTTCACATTCCTGGAGCCAGGCCGGTAGGTCAAGGTAAAGTTGAACCGTCCCAGGAAAAGAGCCCACCAAGCCTGGCGCGAGTTGAGCCTGTGTGCAGAGCGAAGGTAAGACAAATTATTATGGTCAGTCCATACTATAAAAAGATGGGTGGCTCCCTCCAGCCAGTGCCTCCATTCTTGAAGGGCCAGAACCACTGCCAGCAACTCCCGATTACCAACGTCGTAATTCCTCTCAGCAGGGGTCAGCCGGCGAGAGAAAAACGCACAAGGGTGGAGCTTCTGGTCTGAGGAGGAACGCTGGGATAATACTGCCCCCACTCCAGAATCAGAGGCATCCAGCTCCACCACAAACTAAACCCCTGGATCAGAATGAGAGAGCACAGGAGCAGTGGAAAACAATCATTTAAGTTTTACAACAGCTGCCTCAGCTGCAGGAGTCCACTCAAAAGGCAACTTCATAGAGGTTAGTTTAATCAGAGGTACTGCTACCCTACTATAGTCCCGGATAAACCTCCTATAAAAGTTGGCAAAGCCCAGAAACCTTTGCAACTGCTTCCTGTTAGAGGGAGTGGGCCACTCAGTCACTGCATGGACCTTGGCGGGGTCAGTCCTTAATTGTCCTTTGTCGACGATAAAACCCAGGAAACTCACAGAAGAGGCATGAAACTCGCACTTCTCAGCCTTAACATACAGTCTGTTCTCAAGAAGTCTCTGTAGTACCAGCCTTACATGCTGGACATGCTCCTGAGGAGTGCTAGAGAAGATCAGGATGTCATCAAGGTACACAAAAACAAACCTGTTTAACATGTCACGCAAGACATCATTAATCATAGCTTGAAAAACACCTGGTGCATTCGTTAACCCAAAAGGCATCACCAAATACTCAAAATGTCCCCGGGGAGTATTGAACGCAGTCTTCCACTCATCCCCCTCCCTTATTCTCACCAAGTGGTATGCATTGCAAAGATCCAACTTTGTGAAGATGGTGGCTTCATGGAGAGGGACAAAGGCTGAGTCTATGAGTGGAAGGGGGTACTTGTTCTTGACTGTGATCTCATTTAGACCTCTGTAGTCTATGCAAGGGCGTAGGGTCTTATCAGTCTTGTCCACAAAAAATAAACCTGCGCCCATAGGCGATGAAGAGGGGCGAATGAGCCCAGCAGCGAGTGAGTCAGAGATGTAACTCTCCATGGCCTCCTTCTCTGGCCTGGAGATATTGTACAGTCTACAAGATGGAAAGGGGGTGCCAGGGAGCAAATCTATGGCACAGTCGTAGGGCCGGTGAGGTGGCAAGGATAGTGTGTGGTCCTTTCTAAAAACCTCCTTGACGTTGTGATATTCAGGGGGTACGGAAGTGAGATCAATGGGTTTGGGGGGTTCTGGTGCTCTCGTAACAGTGGGGGGTACAGCAGAGTGTAAGCAATGTGAGTGACAGAATAGACTCCAGTTAACGATAGACGAGTTGGCCCAATCTATGTGAGGGTTATGGAGCTTCAACCACGGAAAACCTAAAACGAGTGGCGACATGGGTGAGGGGATAAGGTACAGGGAGATAATCTCGTGATGGTTACCAGAGAGCTTGAGGGAAACTGGAGCAGTACGGTGAGGGACTTGGGCTAGGAGTCTCCCATCTAAGGCAAACACATCTTTAGGTTCTGGAAGAGGCTCAAAGGGGAGTTTAGACTTCATCACAAAGTCAGAGTCAATGAAACAGTCATCCGCACCAGAATCTATCAAGACCTGAAGCGGAAAAGAAGCCTGAGACCAAGAAATAGTTCCTTTGACTGGGATGCGGTTGGAGGAGGCTGGGTGGATAGAGGTACGGTTCATCAGTGCTCCCCCTGTCGCTGATGAGCCAGGTCTTTTGGCCGAGAAGAACAACCAGCACTGAAGTGACCAGCCTGGCCATAGTAGAGGCAGAGTCTCTGATGAAGACGGCGTTGACATTCAGATTGGGTAAGCGTCATCCTTCCCAGCTGCATGGGCTCCTCCATGAGGAAGGGAGAAACCTTGGTAGCTGGAGAAGCACTGGAAGGCCAGGAGTCAGACTGATGAATAGAAGGTCCAGGGAACGCAGGCCGTCTAGGAAACATGGACTGAGGGGGAAGGGAGGTGGAGCTATGCTTTCCTGATCTCTCCCTACGCCTCTCACGGAGGCGGTTATCTAATCGTGTCGCTAGAGAAATCAACTCCTCAAGGAGGTTTCATCCCTGGCAGCTAGTTCATCATTTAAATCCTCATTTAGCCCCTTACAAAAGATTCCCAGCAAGGCCATGTCATCCCCACCGCTCTCAGCTGCAATAATGCGGAAATCGATAGCAAACTTAGGGTTAAGAGCCTTAACCCTGGTGGAGTGAAAGGAGTCTTTTACCAGCCTCCTTCCCCCTCACTGGATGATCAAAAACCTTACGCATCTCTGCAGTAAATGACGGCAGATACTGACTGATAGGCGAGTTGCTGTTAGATATGGCAAGGGCCCATGCTACTGCTTTATCACTCAGTCGGCTCATAATAAAAACAACCCTAGATCTATCAGTGCAATAAGTGAATGGTTGTCGCTCAAACAAAAGACTATACTGGTGTAAGAACTGACTACAAGACCCTAAATCTCCTGAATACCTGACGGGTGTGGGGATAAAGGGCTCACGAGGATTACAGGGCTGTCGTTCTGGATCCGCTTGAGGTGGAGGAGCAGGATCTTGAGCAGTGGCAGGCAGCGGGAGCGTGGAGAGATGTGCTGCGACCTGATCCATATGGCCTCTGAGGTTGGTCACACCGGAGGTTAAATCCCGAATCGCTTCCATAACTTTCTGCAGGGCTCTGTCATGTTGCCCTATAATTACCCCTTGGGCAGCAAGCGCTTCCCTGAGTCTCTCATTCTCTGCGGGGTCCATGTGGCCAGAGAATTATGTGACGTTTGGATACTACTTGGACCCCAAAACAGAGACTGACAAAAATAAAGTTTCAATGTGTTTAATAAAGGAAGGTAGTCCAAGGCAGGTACTGACGACATGGAGCTGGCTGGCTGCAGGAAGTCCAAAAACAAAGCTGAGGGAAATCGTTCCTGACAAAAACTCAAAAAAAGCTCCTCAAAAACAACTGTGAAGTGAACAAAACAGACTCCAGGCTGCAGAAAGGCACTCCGGCCTGTGGAACAGCATGTAATTCTCTGGCAGAGAAGTGAGGTGAGGGCCAGGCTCTTAAAGAGCAGGTTGATCATGTGAGTGGGGACAGGTGTGCCTCATCTGCAGCCAGGAGTATACCAGCCACGCCCCCTGTCACACACCAGCCCTGCAGAGACGGAGAGACAGAGTAGTGAGGGGTAAAAGGAGCAAACAACAAGTAAAACACAACAACAAAAACCCCATGCATAACATAACATTCTGCAGATATTCTGATTTTACATTTCTTAGTTTATATGCAAAAATGCATTCATAGCATTCCATTTCCATGTAAATTACTGCTTTATTTAATTATTATCTTATTGCAATTTAACTGTATTTTATTACGGTGTAAAACATTGTGTTTTATATTAGATTTCTTGTTTTTTATATTTTATGTATGCACCATGACATCAAGTCAAATTCCTACCTGCCTGCGAACCTACCTGGCAATAAAACCTGTTTCTGATTTTGATTCTGATAAAGTGTGACATGTAAAACCTTTTAATGCAATTGACATTGATAAAGGGATTTGGTTTTCATTAATGGAGGAATAATTTTCGTAAATGCAAGAAATTAACTGTATTATTTCATTTTATTAGAGGAAGTGTGCAAAAAGAGATGGAAGTCACTGAGGGACAGGTTCAGGATGGAGAAACAGAATGAGAAGGAGGCAAAAATAAGTGGTGCAGGGTCTTCAGGGGGATATAAGCCCTGGCGTCTCACGGCAGTGATAAGTTTTTTTTTACCCATTCATCATTGACCGTGAGACGTCCAGCAATGTCCCCCGGCAAACCCTGCCTCCATCCACCCTGGTGCCAGAGGAAGAGAGCCAGGAAAGCCAGCCAGGTGGCAGTCAGCCAGCTAGTCAGCCAGCAAGCAGAGGCAGGGGAGACAGGACAGGAGGAGGCGAGTGTTGCGTTCCGGGGGAAAAGGGTAAGGGAGATACATGTCCTCCTTTGAGCAAAGTTTGCTGTCTGCCGTCGGTCCTATTCTGGCCATGCCACCAGTGGTGGTGGAGGAGGACGAGAACCTGTGGTTTTTCCGGAGTCTCTTGCCCACCATGAGACTCATGTCAAGAGAGAAGAGGGCAAGAGTGCGATTTGCCATTCACAAGGTGGTTTTAGAGACAGACCAGGAGGAAAATAGAAAATAAAATGTTTTACACTCATCACTCATCACACACTTCACTCACAACATTACATAAATACAAGTTATTTAAAGTATGTTATGGCTATACTGTGTCTTGACTTGTTCAATGCGATTTGCCATTCACAAGGTGGTTTTAGAGACAGACCAGGAGGAAAATAGAAAATAAAATGTTTTACACTCATCACTCATCACACACTTCACTCACAACATTACATAAATACAAGTTATTTAAAGTATGTTATGGCTATACTGTGTCTTGACTTGTTCATGTGGTTTGTCAGTTGCAACATACCAGAAGCTTCATGTATGTCGATATATAGTGTGCTGTCTTCTGTAATTGTTCATGTGAAAACCTATTGCAATTATGAGTGGTGTATCAGTAAAAACAGGGCAGAAGGAAAAAGGGTTACTGCATCAAGCAGGGTTGGAGTAGCTGGAGCTTCACCCGTGGACTCTGCAAGAGGTGTGCGTGATCTCCTTCTTATCGTCTTCCTGCGGAGGAAGTTGTGCAACACACAGGTGGCCTTCACACACAACTCTGTTACCTCCGGGCTGGTGGTGATGACACACCTCAACATTCTCCACTGAGATGAGAGGATGCCAAACGCACATTCAACCACCAACCTGCAGGGCCGTATCCAGTATTTCCTGAATACCGAGGTCCAAACATGTTAGGGGGGTTCGGGGGATACCCCCTGAGATTTGGGGGATTTTCATGATCTAGTTAGGTGCTTTTTAAGTCCTGTGGGGGGTCACAAATTGGATAATATATTGATTTCAAACCATGTCAGTGGGCTGCAGCATAAATAATTTTTGAAAGTGTAATACATAAGGATCAGTCGATTGTTACTATTAATGATCTGGAAATGCAGAAGAGCTAAAATGATCACAAAACATTGTCAACATTCATTTTCCATGTCTCTCTCCTTTCCATAACCTGCACCCTCTCTTGCATCTTATTTAGTCTCTCTGTCTTCTTCCTGTTCATTATTCTCTCTGTCCTCTACTCTTTCTCTTTGTTCAATCTCTCCCTCGTTGTTAACTTTTTGCTCCTCCTCACTTGTCGCTCCTGCCAGTGAATTAAAAGCAATTCAGCCATTTAGTTAATTTCACTTGTTAGTTTGCATTAGTGATGGAAGTCAGGTAGGAACTGCAGGTACAGTCACACAAAAGAATGTAGGCTTAATAACCCCATCTATTTATCTATAACAATAGGCATAATTTTAAAACAACATACATATATTGCAGTTATGATGTCATAATGAGCAAAAAGTTAACAACGAAGTGAGACGCAGCCATGGGATTGTTGTTGTTAGCATCTGGTTAGCCAGCAACGCTAACGGATATCAGAAGCTGTTTCTACAAGGTGGAGGAGGAGTTTTCTCCCGTTAGAGTCCGACTGAGAGCTCCACCTCATATAACTACAGCTCAGAGTCAGACTGAGAGGCTCTGCCTCAGATAACTACAGGCGCGTACAGTGCGTACGCTCAAAAGATGGCGTACGCCAATTTCTACGCAATGTTTGCGATTTATAAAAAACAAACTTGACGGGAGAATGTGCGGTCCTCCACGCAAACTCTGACCCATGCGTACACACTACGCACAAAAACGGGAGAGACGAGAAACTGCGACACCGTTGGCAGAAGGAAGAATGGAGATTTTGCTAGTAAATTGGTAGCTTCAATTTAAGGTCTACCTGTTAGCATCTGGCATCTGTTAGCATCTAGCTCTCCTGCTTACAAACTTTTAGCCATCCCTGCTTATACAAGTAGTAGTTTTAGTTGTCTGCGATCTGCCGAGGCCTACTCCCACCTGTCGAGTACGGCTGTACTGAGGTGTTTTTCCTCCGGAGACGTCGCAAAGAGACGGAGCGGCTCCACCTGTTGATGCATGCGATCTGCGATTTACGGAGGCCTGCTCATCGCAAAGAGACGGAGCGGCTCCACCTGTTGCTGCCTGCGATCTGCGATCTACGGAGGCCTGCTCCCACCTGTAGAATACGGCTGTACTGGAGAGGTTTTTACCCTGGAGTCGTCGCAGAGAGACGGAGTGGATCCACGCTTCGGGCTTGGCCTGCTTCCACCGGGCGTGTGCTGCTGTACGGAGGCGGATTTTACCACCGCTGGGGCCTGCTTTCCACCTGTCCTGGTTCTGCTGTTGCAGAGGCCTGCTTTCACCCCGGGGATACCACGGAGGGACCGGAGCGCTTCCACGCTGCTGTTTTCGCCTGTCCTTAGCTGCTGTGCTGATTTTGCTCCAGGAACATCGCGGATACTGTGTGCTGGTCTGGGAAAATGGCCCATATCGGGATTCTGCTGTGCCTGTTAACTGTTTTGGACTATGACAAGATCTCTAGTCATTCTGAGAAGTCTACTGTATTCAGATTTGTTCTGCCACCCGCAGTGGGCATCCCCTGCAAAGGTTCGGATGTGTTGCTCAACAATTACCGGTTGCCTTGTCACAGACAATCTGAAAAATATGTTTGTCTTTTTTGTTTTCCTGCGATGATGGTTCTTCAGGACTGCTTCTTAAGCTCAAATCACACTCTCGCAGACTTTTCCGGTGTTTCTAAATTAGATGACAATGTATGTGTGTCGTTTAAGAGGAAAAGATGCCTGGTTTTGTTGTTGTTATTACTGTCAGGAAATGTACAACCTAACCCTGGTCCGCCCAGTAGTAGTAGTCAGATCGCTACTCCTGCTGATTTTAAAGCTAGGTCTGGGTTGGGTTTCATCCACTTGAATGTGCGCAGTCTGTTAGGTAAACTAGATTTTGTCCGTATCTGGGCGAGCTCGACTGACGCTGACGTCATTGTTTTATCAGAAACATGGCTAAATAAATCTATTTTGGCCTCTGACATTGCCTTAAATGGTTTTAATGTGTATCGTACTGACCGGCCTAATAAAGGTGGTGGCGTTGCCATTTATGTTAAAAATTAGTTTCCAAATCGATCAGTAAGCAATTTACATTTTTAGCCATACATATAGAAGTGGCAAAGGGTCAACAGGTCATGGTAGTGAGTTCTTACAGACCCCCCTCAGCTGTCAAAGACTCCTTGTCTTCACTAGCAAATATTTTATCACAACTAGACTACAAGGAAATAGTGTTACTTGGAGATTTTAACTGGGACTGGTTAACTGCAGTGTCAGAGGATTTTAAAAACCTTTGTCCTTTTAAACGCTGCATAATATACAATATAATAGTGCTTCTTTGTCAATATGACTGACGACCACACTTATGCAGTGCTGAGGTAATGTTAATTCATCATTTAATATTAATTCCTGATGGATATAAGAGGGATACATTAGCAAACATCTGTATATATAGCCTATATATGTTTCGTTTTTTTGTTTGTCATGTAACACATTAAGGTTTGTACCTTCTGTATAGGATGTAAAGGTATCTATTTAATATTTTATTTAAAGATAGACATTGATAATATGTTAATATATTTTAATTAAAATAGAGCAAAAACAAAAGGGTAGAATTGATCATACCATATTATGTTATTATTGCAACTGTTTTTATTATATTGTGTTGTGTATATATGTATATATGTATATATATATATATGTATATATATGTATGTATATATATGAATGTATATATATATGTATATATGTATATATGTATATATGTGTATATATATGTGTGTACAAATTAATTAATATAAAGTGTATATATGTGAGTGTGTGTATAAATTAATTAATATAAAGTGTATATATGTGAGTGTGTGTATACATTAATTAATATAAAGTGTATATATGTGAGTGTGTGTGTATAAATGAATGAATACATGTGAGTACATTGATGTGTGTGTTTATATATATATATATATATATATATGTTTATAAATGAATAAATGTGTGTTTATATATATATATATATAAAATAGTATCATTAAATAATGCTGTCAGATAAATGAAGTACACAGTAATAGTCAAGGTTATATTCAATATTCTGCACTTACACCAGCTGATAAGATATTTAAAACGTCTTTTGTTTGTCCTGAAAACGACATTTGAGGATACACACAGGCTATTTATAGATGATAAAACACCAGTAATACAATCTCAGGACTCTTCGAAATGGCTTTGATTACAGGATCGTTTACTTTCAGTTAACAAATCCTTTGGAAAGACAAAAAACAACTATTCAATATCCTGCTTTACCGCAACTGCTATAACGGAAGAAGAAGTCTATGACGCTATCGCGTAGAGCTACGTCGATCCTTGCGTAATGCGGAAGTGGGCGTGGTTAAATCTGAACTGGGTTGGAAAAATGATAGACGCCGCCCGGAGGTCCCCCGGTGTTGTTGCGGGAGCTGCTGCACTAGCTAACGCTACATTAGCAAAACAAACGCTAATTTATTTTGCAAAAGGTGCAGCGAGCTTCAAACACGTTCCCCTCCACTGGTTTCAACTAAGCACTAAATTCGATGTTTTCCAACAAAATACGGTTGAACTTACACTTCCCCATATTCATTTGTAAGTAGATTTGAAGATACCTGAGTTTCTGACTGCCGCTAGCTGAAGCTTGGTTGCTAGGTTACTAGCTGGGTGTTCTCCAATAAGGGGCCGGGGGAAACAAAGTTAGTGATTACTGGTTCCATGTTGATTTATTTCAATACAAATTGTTGGGGGGAACTGAAAGGCTATTACCATACTGGTTACTTTGCAGCCCGGACATTTCCCCCAAAACACATTTAAACGCGATCGCAACACAGAAGTACCTTTCAAATCCGATAATTTTTAAGACCTTCTAAATCATTTTTCAGACCTTTCTTATGTTTTTGGTCATATTTAAGACCTTTTTAAGGCCTTGAATTCATATTATCAAATTTAAGACTTTTTAAGACCCCGCGGGAACCCTGCAGGAAATCATTCACTTTGACAGTATCATGATTTTAGTTGTTTTTGAATCCATAACATTAGTGTGTTTCTTTACCAGAAACATGAGCAGTTCATTATTATATGTAGATTTTAAATAGGATTTCAAGGATTTGATTTAAGTCTAACACGGATGCTTGTCAGCAATTCAGATCTATTGAAATATGTGATTTAGTTCACCTAAAGATGTTGAAGTTTAATGTTGTTGGCACAGTCCAAGTATTCTGAAGCTGCACTGGACAATTAGGAGGTCTAAAATTAATTTAGAAAACATTAACATTATAAATAATAAGCACACCATTTATAATTTACAGAGATAAGAAAATATATACATGTGGTTTAAACAGAAAATTAAGATGAAGAGAATGTGAGATTAAAGCGAAAAGTGTAAATGAAAGAGCATGTGTTTGACATGTGAAAATATGAAATGGAATATCTAATGAACAATCAAAGGGCTGTATCTCAATATTAAATTAATCATACTCGCAGAACACCCCAAAGACAGCAGAACTAAATGGTCCCAGGAGGGAGTTTTTAAAGCTAAAGACAGCATTAGGGTGCCTCCTGATGAGTTTAAAGATAGAAACCAAATATCAGCGGGTTTTGAAGTAATATTCCTCTGTCCCACAATCAACAAGGATGTGGATGGGGTGAGCTATATCTAGTATAACTATGGGATTAGTTTTGTATCATAAATATAAAGCAACACTTTCTCAGAATAAAGCAAAACTATGAGTTTAAAAGAAAAAAAAACTAAGTCAAGCAAAATAAAACTATAAGTTGCAAACAAATCATTTGTGTAATCATGTATTTTTTCTTTGTTTTAACATAGGTTTTTGTTTGCAGTTCTTGTTTCTTCTTTCTCAATGATCAGACTTGTGCTCTCGCTGCAGCTTTCTCGTTTGCGATTTTGACACAAACAACCCCCGGTGGGCGGGACTTTCAGGGGTGTGTCCCTACTACAGCCCACTACACCACAGATCATACAGTGCAACTCATGCAGCAAACTCCGGAGTCCACTCGGCCACGTTAGTGTTGGTGTCTCCTGGGGAGTTTCATGAACATATCGGACTTATCTTATGGATTGCAGTGCATTATACTTGTGATGTGTAGTTCATACTTTATTCCAACTTTAAATATTTTAATACCTGAACACACTTCTGCTGTTAAATAATTTCCCAATTTGGGATTGATAAAGTGTCTGTCTATTTATTTTCTAGATTAAAAAAACACATCTATGTATTTTCAAGCTAACGGTGATGCACAATATAAACTGTATACTATTATTTTTCAAAGACATGTTACATTTCAAAAGCATATATTGCTATGTTTAGGACAAATAATTAAAGACTGCTTTAATTGAACGAATTATGCAATATAAAAGTGGCAGATTTGCTTTATTAAACAGACCAGACCTAGGTTGCATACCAACACAATTAGGAACATGCTCACATCTTACTATGTTGGTTTGAACAGCTGAAGCATTCATACACAATGGATAAAACAGGTTCATTCTATATCCTGTGAGAAAATGATATACATTTAGCATTAAAAATTCTGTGCCCCGCTGGACTTACTTTTCTGTGGTTTCCCGTTACTGTGACATATTAGTATAGCCACGGAAGATAGTTTGTGTGTTTCATTCCCATGCATCAAGGTTATTTTCATGTATGTAATTGTTTTTCCTGCACAGTGTAGAGTCTTGTTGTGATGAGAGGGATACAGGTATTTCATAAAAAAAATGTGCTCCCTGGAGAATAGCTACAGAATTGATATCACAATTTAATCGGAGCTGATCACAACTTGTCATGAGTGATCCAGTCATGTCGATGAGCGTTCAGGCTGTGAATAAACAACTTGTGTTTTACTTTTAGGCTGTCTGAAGGTATGGACAGCTATCAAAGCTACTATACATCACATTAAGAACGATGTACAAATGAAAGTCGGACACAAATATATAATTTAAATTATTTATTCAAGTTTGCAATATTTTGAACAGGCAGCCACACAGTCACCTACTTTGTAATGTTCGATACCTCCCTGTAAGCGTCACGATATCCACCTCTCACCCACAATCGCACATACGAGTACTGAATGTGCATCAAAGTGATCTTAGGAAGGCAGATATAGCAAAAGATGAACGTAAACGACAAACGAGGCGATCGACATGGTAAGTCAACAATGGGTCCTCAATGTACACGCCCCGGATTCCTATGACGAAAATAATAGAATGTCGCCAGTTGTCATGACTCAAGTTATACTGCAACACCGGTGTCTGAACGCTTACTCACTGCTAGCTATGTAGCTAACTGTTAGGCTATTTAGCTTGCATTGTTATGGATCTAAAGGTAGCACTAGCTAACATTCATAGCACAGATTTACTTCTCACTTAACACAATAAAGAAACAGACCGTATAACACAAACAACACAAATGATCAATACTTACATATGTTTTAACTTGTAGTATTATAATAATTGAAATGCTGGTTCTTCTGGGGGTCTTCTGTCCACGCTCAGCTAGCTACCGCACCGCAGCTGCCTGCACTGTACAATCGCTGGAGGACTGGGCTGTCACTCAAAAACTGAGTAGCCAATGGGGACGCACCCCTGAAAGTTCCGCCCACCTGTGAGGTTTGTGTCAGCAGCCATGGTTCCAGCCCGAGTTCTGGCCCCAGCAGCCATGGTTCCGGCTCCAGTACAGGCCCCAGCAGCCATGGTTCCAGTCCCAGTTCTGGCCCCAGCAGCCATGGTTCCGGCCCCTGTTCTGGCCCCAGCAGCCATGGTTCCAGCCCCAGTTCTGGCTCCGACGTAGAACCGAAGGTTAAGACCAAACTAAAGTTATGACTAGTGCAACACTTAGACTTAAGCCCTGATGCGTTGCGCCCGGGTGTAACTTTTACGCCAAAAAAGCCCGAGATTATGGAATTAAACCAATAAATAAAAGCAAGGATAATTGTGTGTTATTTTGAAAAGAATAACAAATTAGAAGGAAAAAAAGATTAAAAAAAATACAGATTTCAGTATCCTGAGGCTCTGAGCCCCATTTATTTTCCTCACAGATGACAACAAAAGTCCGAAATTATACGATTTAAAATAAAAGCAATAACTGTGGCTTGATATTGAGTAAGAACATGTTTTTATGAACCACACAGCTTCCGGTCTTCCACGACCCGACCGGAGAAAAAGACGTGCTGCAGTCTGCAGGCACGAAACACATTACCAGTAGAAATACATTGCTTTTAAAATCGTGCTGTGCAACACGAAAAAAAGGGGCAAATCGTGATGGCGAACACGAATCAATAGATTAAAAATCGTGTTGGTGAACACGAAATGCCGTGAGACTGGGTTGTCCCTTCAAGGGGTCTACATCTAGTGTTGCTTCTACAAGCTAGCAGATAGCTGTCACCTTTGAATCTAGTATTTTTCTTGCTAAGCGGTTTTGATATAATACATGACTGATTTATGTGGTTTATGGCTGAACTTAACGTATACGTTTAAGAAACACTATTGCTATTAATTCAGCCATTTGTAAAACGACTGGCGTTGACGTTAGTGCTACACTTTTCCATCATGTTGATTGACTAGCGATAGCTGGTGAGCTATCATCACTAGTTAGGAGGATACGTCTCTCTTTGAAGGAATTGTAGGGGTTACTTTTGGAATCCTTCTCATATGATTTTCTGGGCTTTTTGAACTAAAATTCTGACATTTCTGTGAGATGATGCATAATGTTTCAGTTTATCCAATAGTTAAGTTGTGGGTTTTTGCTGGCATCATGTGGGTGATTCAAACTCTGAAATAGCAGCTTGATTCACACTTGATCAAATGTAAAACAGCGCTGATGTAATCCAAGTATTTAGAATACGGTAATTAGATGGAGTAATGTAACGGAATATGTATTCTGTATTCTGTAACTGAATACATTTTAAAAGTACAACCAGTAAAACCAGCGTAATTTAACCAAACGGCCTGTGTGCCCTGTCATGTGGCCTTTGTGCCCTTGAAAAAAATGTGAACGGGAAGGCCAAATGGCCTTGCCCCTAAAATGAAGAAATTCCAAGCCTGCCCATGATGCTCGCATCCTGAGAGAGAGCGCCCTTCAACGGGAATTTGAGGCAGGGAAAGTGAATGGTCTTCTTCTCGGAGACAGTGGATACCCTCTGAAGCGCTGGCTAATGACACCTGTCATCGCAGAGAGGACTGCACAAGAGCGCCGCTATAACGAGAAGCATACACAAACGAGGAACATTGTAGAGCGCTGTATTGGAGTGCTCAAACGTAGGTTAGTAAGTAATTTTTATAATATATAAAAGGCCAGCCTTTTAATGTAGCCTAGATATAGGCTAAATTGTTTTTTGCTTTTTTTGTAGGTTTCTCTGCCTCCACAGTGAAATGCGAATGCACCCTGAGCGCGTCTGCGTGATCATTACTGCCACTGCGGTGCACAACATCTGTGTGAAAAAGAGAATCCCCCTTCCGATGCAAGGAGAATTGGTACTGGAGGCGGATGAGAACCCTGTGGCTCCTGCTGGCATCCGTGAAGATATCGGTGGACGACTTACCCGCAATCATATAATAAACCTATAATAGACCTATATATTTGTAATATGAACGCTGTTTTTTTGGAATTGCATTTCAATAAGCTCCCTTTGTGACCGCATATTTTCATTAGGCCTATGTTATTCAAAGAACACACACAAGAATATTAAATAACAACATTTTGGAGAACTATTAACATGAAATTGAGATAAAAAAAACAAGTAGGCCTACAACATGATTACAGAATGGTGAACACATTGTCTTCTTCAGTGATTAGTAGCTGATTCTTAAGAATGATTATTTGGAGTCTCAATTTCTCCTTCTCCAGCTCAATTTGTTCGTGTTCCGCTCTCAATTTGACGGACCTCCACACGAACGATTTCTTTCTACGTCAGTTCCCGCTGTAGCTCTGACAAATCCCTCTTTCTCTTTCGGGGTGTGGCTATTTGGGATTCCCCTTGAGTCATCGCTGACGCTGTGGGTGTGGGAATTCTCTCTTCTCTGCGGTCCTCTGAGTCTGTAAAATGGTAAAATGGCGTTACTTGGCAACAATGACTGTTTTGCATGTATTCACGTGGCATCTTAAGACCAGGCGCAGCTACGCCCGAGACTAGTCAGGCTTGGTGCACTCGGTGTAAATTCGAATCACTAAGTCGGACGTAGCTAAGCCCGACGTTAGAGTTAAGCCCTACTTTTTTACGCCCAGCTGGTGCACTCCACTCCAGCAGCCATGGTTCCTGCCCCAGTTCTGGCCCCAGCAGCCATGGTTCCAGCCTCAGTCCTGGCCCCAGCAGCCATGGTGTCGACTCCAGTCCCTCGTCTCCGGCCGACGCCAGCTCCCCGTGTCCTGTCGGCATTCCGTCCGACTCCAGCCCCCTGTGTTCTGTTGGCGAACCGACCGTCTCAAGTCTCCTCTCAAGTTCCTTCTCAAGTCCTCCCTTGAGTCTCCTCTCAAGTCCCCCCTCGAGTGTCCTCTCAAGTCACCCCTCGAGTTCCCTCTCAAGTCACCTCTCGAGTCCCCTCTCAAGCCTCCTTTCAAGTCACCTCTCGAGTCTCCTCTCGAGTCACCCCTCCAGCTCCCTCTCGAGTCACCTCTCGAGTTCCATCTCTAGTCCCTTCTCAAGTCCCTCCTCTAGTCACTTCTCTAGTCCCCTCTCTAGTCCCTCCTCTGGTCCCTTCCTTAGTTCCTCCTCAAGTCCCTTCCCAAGTCCCTTCCCAAGTCCCTTCTCTAGTCCCAATTACATTCCCTTCTCAAGTCCCTCCTCTAGTCAATTCTCTAGTCCCCTCTCTAGTTCCCTCTTGAGTCCCCTCTCGAGTTCCCTTCTCTAGTCTCTTGTCTATTCCTTCCTCTAGTCCCTTCTCGGTTCCCTTCTCTTGTTCCCCCTTGGTTCCCCTCTCAAGTCCCCTCTCTAGTTCCCCCTTAGCCGCGTTCACACCGCAGGACTTTCCCTGGTACTTTAGTTCTTTAGTTCCGTTAGTACCAATAATGTCGCGTTCACACCGCCGGGACTACTCAGTGCCGGGAACTCTTTTGGAACTATTTTGGTACGTTTTAGTCCCTGCTAGAGAGGTGGTAGGAACCTGGTGACAAAAGAGTGCCAATTTCTATTCTATTTCTATTGGCTGGGCGAATTGCAAACCACGCCCCGTTAGACTCTGAATTTGTTTTGTTAGGCAGCCATTTTTTCCCTCGCTACAAAACCACATCCACACCTGAGCGAGTAGGTTGTTTGTACTTGAAAGCAGTTATGACAACACGTACAGCACCGGAGTGGTGGAATGATGAGGAAGTGTCGGCGCTTCTGTCAATTTACTCAGATGCAGGGATGCAGCAGCTTCTACAAAAAGCAGTTCCCAACTCTAAATGTTTTGAGCGATGTTCGCAAAAGCTACTTGAAATGACCATCGACTCGGGCACGCTGCTGTGGGAGCTCGCTGAAACGGCGGATTCAGTCGACTGTGAAGTGAGCAACGACGACAACGACGAAGGTCAAATAAACTACTTGTACTGGGGTTTTTAATATGCACATTACTGGTCTCAGATGTACTTTTATTTGCTCAGTAGATCGAGGTAGCCATGAGCAGGCTGAACTGGCTAACACTGTTAGCCGGCCCTGAGCTGGCTAATAACATAACATCTAACTAGCTATTCTCGGCCGCCATGAAAACGTTTTGTCTTGTGAATAAGTGGGCAGTGTTTTCTGTAATGTGCTTCACTAACTCATGGCACTACATTTGTTTGTTTCAGGCGAGGCGGGACAACTCGCTGGATTGGAAACGAGTAGACTTTCCTTTCCCGATCGCAACAGCAGCCGTTGCTCGTCTCCCTTTCCATCAACCAAACGCAAAAGTACGTTCACACACACTGTAGCTTCACAAGCACGTTTACTTCCTTCATGGTACAATTATGAATTATGAAACACCGTGGAAAACGTGTTTGCCTAGGCAGGCATTTACACTTTTCGCGCCCATTTTACGCTCACAAAATTGTAAACATCCGGGCTAGGTCACATGACTTCCGGTAAGAAAACGTAACGTGTGTGTGTGTGTTTATGTCTTTGTGTGTGTCTGTGAGTGTGTGTGTGTGTGTGTGTAGGTGTGTGTGTGTCTGTGCCTAACCCTATCAGTCGGAATAGCCCTAACAGCCTGACCGTGTCCCTTCTGCCTGTAAAACTACATGGTCCATCCATCCATCTTCTCCCGCTTATCCGTGGTCGGGTCGCGGGGGTAGCAGTTCCAGCAGAGAGCCCCAAACTTTCTTTTCCCTGGCGACATCAACCAGCTCTGACTGGGGGATCCCAAGGCGCTCCCAGGCCAGCGAAGAGATATAATCCCTCCACCTGGTCCTAGGTCTACCCCTTGGTCTCTTCCCAGCTGGACGTGCCTGGAACACCTCCCTAGGGAGGCGCCCAGGTTGCATCCTAACTAGGTGCCCGAACCACCTCAACTGGCTTCTTTCGACGCGAAGGAGGAGCGGCTCAACTCCGAGTCCCTCCCTGATGACCGAACTTCTCACCTTATCTCTAAGGGAGACACCAGCCACCCGGCGGAGGAAACCCATCTCGGCCGCTTGTATCCGCAATCTCGTTCTTTCGGTCATGACCCATCCTTCATGACCATAGGTGAGGGTAGGAACGAAAATGGCCCGGGAGACAGAGAGCTTTGAATTCTGGCTCAGCTCCCTTTTCGTCACAACGGTGCGGTAAAGCGACTGCAATACCGCTCCCGCTGCTCCGATTCTCCGGCCCATCTCACGCTCCATTGTTCCCTCACTCGAGAACAAGACCCCGAGATACTTGAACTCCTTCACTTGGGGTAAGGACTCATTCCCTACTTGGAGTGGACAGTCCATCGGTTTCCTGCTGAGAACCATGGCCTCAGATTTGGAGGTGCTGATCCTCATCCCAGCCGCTTCACACTCGGTTGCGAACCGATCCAGTGAGTGCTGAAGATCGCAGACCGATGAAGCCATCAGAACCACATCATCTGCAAAAAGCAGTCGTGCAATCCTTAGTCCACCGAACCGCAGACCCCCCCCCCCCCCACGACTACGCCTCGAAATCCGATCCATGTATATTACAAACAGGATTGGTGACAAAGCGCAGCCCTGGCGGAGGCCAACCCTCACCGGAAATGGGTCCGACTTACTGCCGAGGACCCGGACACAGCTCTCGCTTTGGGAGTACAGAGATTGGATGGCCCTGAGTAGAGACCCCCTCACCCCATACTCCCGCAGCACCTCCCACAGTAACTCCCTGGGAACCCGGTCATACGCCTTCTCCAAGTCTACAAAACACATAGACCGGATAAGCGTACTCCCAGGCCCCCTCCAGGATCCTTGCGAGAGTAAAAAGCTGATCCGTCGTTCCACGACCAGGACGGAATCCGCATTGTTCCTCCTCAATCTGAGGTTCGACAATTGGCCTGACCCTCCTTTCGAGTACCTTGGAGTAAACTTTCCCGGGGAGGCTGAGTAGTGTGATGCCTCTGTAATTGGCACACACCCTCTGATCCCCCTTTTTGAAAAGGGGGACCACCACCCCGGTCTGCCACTCCTTCGGTACTGTTTCCGACTTCCACGCAACGTTGATGAGACGTGTCAACCATGACAGTCCCTCAACACCCAGAGCCTTCAGCATTTCCGGGCGGATCTCATCCACCCCCGGGGCTTTGCCACTGTGGAGTTGTTTGACGACCCCAGTGACCTCCCCCCGGGAGATTGGCGTTGATCCCCCGTCATACTCCAGCTCTGCCTCTAACATAGAGGGCGGAGTTGTCGGGTTCAGGAGTTCCTCAAAGTGTTCCTTCCAACGCCCCAACACTCCATCAGTTGAGGTCAACAACGTCCCATCCTTACTGTACACAGCTTGGATGGTTCCCTGCTTCCCCCTCCTGAGGTGTCGGACAGTTTTCCAGAACAACTTTGGTGCCGCCCGAAAGTCCTTCTCCATGTCTTCTCCGAACTTCTCCCACACCCACTGCTTTGCCTCGGCCACGGATGAGGCTGCTGCCCTTCGGGCCTGTCGGTACCTTGCAACTGCCTCGGGAGTCCCCCGGGATAACAAATCCCTGAAGGCCTCCTTCTTCAGTCGGACGGCTTCCCTGACCACCGGTGTCCACCAGGAGGTTCGAGGGTTACCGCCCCTTGAGGCACCTAGGACCTTGAGACCACAGCTCCCCGCCGCGGCTTCGGCAATAGAGGCTTTGAACACCGACCACTCTGGTTCAATGTCCCCAACCTCCACAGGAATGCCCGAAAAGCTCCGCCGGAGGTGTGAGTTGAAGGCCTCCTGAACTTGGGCCTCCTCCAGACGTTCCCAGTTCACCCGAACTACACGTTTGGGCTTACCAGGTCTATCCAGAGGCTTCCCCCGCCACTCGACCCAACTCACCACCAGATGGTGATCAGTTGACAACTCCGCCCCTCTCTTTACCCGAGTGTCCAAAACATACGGCCTCAGGTCCGATGATACGATAACGAAATCGATCATGGACCTTCTGCCTAGGGTGCTCTGGTACCACGTACACTTATGAGCATCCTTATGTTCGAACATGGTGTTTGTTATGGCCAATCCATGACTAGCACAGAAGTCCAGTAACAAACCACCACTCCGGTTCAGATCAGGGGGGCCGTTCCTCCCAATCACGCCCCTCCAAGTGTCTCCATCATTGCCCACATGTGCGTTGAAGTCTCCCAGCAAGACTAAGGAGTCCCCTTCAGGAGCCCCATACAGGACTCTTTCCAGGGTCTCCAAGAAGGCCGAATACTCTGAACTGCTGTTGGGTGCATAAGCACACACAACAGTCAGAGTTTTCCCCCCCATAACCCGCAGGCGTAGGGAGGCGACCCTCTCGTCCACTGGGGTAAACTCCAACAACGAAGCACCTAACCGGGGACTTGTGAGTATCCCCACACCCGCCCGGCGCCTCACACCTTGAGCAACTCCGGAGAAGAATAGAGTCCAACCCCTATCCAGAAGTATTGTTCCAGAGCCGACGCTGTGCGTAGAGGTGAGCCCAACCAGATCCAACTGGTACCGCTCCACCTCCCGCACAAGCTCCGGCTCCTTCCCCCCCAGAGAGGTGACGTTCCACGTCCCCAAAGCCAGTTTCTGCCGCCCGGGTCTGGTCCGTCGAGACCCTCCGCTTTCACTGCCACCCTTCTGCTCCAGAAGGGGACCCCGGGCTTCCTCCGGGCCGGGTATCCTCACTTCCTGTGTCGTCTTTCATGAGGTCTTTTGAACCAATCTTAGTTTGGCCCCTTGCCTGAGACCAATTTGCCATGGGAGACCCTACCAGGAACACAAGGTTCCAGACAACACAGCCCCCAGGTTCATCAGGGCACACAAACCTCTCTACCACGGTAAGGTGCTGGTTCTTCAGATTCAAAATACAATTTAAAAATAATGTTTTATTATTATTATCCCACATAATTTCATTCTATTTGTAGAATAGCATGCAAATGAGCCATAATCTAATTAAATATTTGCATATTTTAATACTTTCAGGAACACAATTCTGAACATTGGATAAAGTCAGGTTGAAATTATTGTCTCATTTTGTAGGCATATTAGCATCTAAAGTTTTTATAACATGTTATATAACAATAATTCAGGCTATGAATGATTACATTACATTACATTGCATTGCATTTAGCTGACGCTTTTATCCAAAGCGACTTACAATAAGTACATTCGACCAGGAAGACACAACCTTGAAGAAAACAGAATCATATAAGTACATCAGGTTTCATAGAGCCAAACATTTCAAGTGCTACTCAACTGGCTATAGATAAGCCAGTCCTTTATTAGTATATAAGTGCTCTGTTAGCAGTTCTTTGTTAGTAATTATATCGCTCGAAGTGGAGTCGAAAGAGATGAGTTTTCAGTCTGCGCCGGAAGATGTGCAGGCTTTCTGATGTCCTGATGTTAACGGGGAGCTCATTCTACCATTTTGGAGCCAGGATAGCAAACCCACGTGTTTTTGCTGATGGGAACTTGGGTCCCCCTCGCAGCGAGGGTGCAGCGAGTTGTTTGGCTGATGCAGAGCGTAGTGCACGTGCTGGGGTGTACAGTTTAACCATGTCCTGGATGTAGGAAGGGCCAGATCCATTCACAGCATGGTATGCAAGTACCAGTGTCTTGAAGTGGATTCTAGCAGTTACCGGAAGCCAGTGAAGTGAGCGGAGGAGCGGAGTGGTGTGGGAAAATGTAGGAAGGTTGAAGACCAGACGAGCCGCTGCATTCTGGATGAGCTGCAGAGGTCGGATGGCACATGCAGGTAGACCAGCCAGGAGGGAGTTGCAGTAGTCTAGGCGTGAGATGACGAGAGCCTGGACCAGAACTTGCGTGGCTTTCTGGGTCAGCTGGGGACGTATCCTCCTGATGTTGTAAAGCGTGTATCTGCAGCAGCGGGTTGTAGCAGCGATGTTTGCAGTGAAGGACAGTTTGTTATCTAGGATCACACCCAGATTCCTTGCAGTCTGAGTCGGGGAAACAACAGAGGTGCCGATGTTGATTGTCAGGTCAAGAGTGGGACAATCTTTTCCCGGAATGATATAAACAAACCCTTCTATAAAAGCCTTCAGAATATTGGTAGGAATATAACTGGAAGGTTTGGTATATATAAGTGCTACTGAAGTGGATATTTATCAATCAGAATATGAGAACAAACTCATTTTGAGAAAATTACCTTTAAAAATTGATGTGTGGCGCTACCTAAACCCTCCTGTTCTTTGGATGACAGCTTGAGCATCGACCAACTCCGTGAAGGTATTTTGTGTTCGGGATCATTTGTTTTTGGTCTACCATTGCTTCGTGCAAGTGACAATTGTTGTTGTCTTCTCTGTGAACGTTTTTATCGCTGTTCTTTTGCCATTTTGAGATTTAAATTTCCAGCGAAAGCTAAACCAAGAAGTGTTTTAGCACACCACGTGACGCATTGGAACGAATCACGTTGTCAGAAATTGACACCAGCCAATGAGATCTGTTTTTTTGGTTTCAGACCTCTTAGTACTTTCACGATTGGTTGCTGATACAAAGGAAATGACCATATTTGGATCCGATGAGATTGTGCAGGAGAGACGAAGCTTTCCAACGATACCTCTGATTACATGGTGCAAACAGCGGTCGCGGTACTTTATGTTAAGTTAGAATGCTAAATGCAAACGCAAATAGACAAACTATAGTAAAATAAACACCTAAATATGTATTTTGTACATTTTCCTTCAAAAAGCCTGAAAGAAAACATGTTATGGAATCAAAATAGTACAATATATCAAATTTGACCAGTGCATGAAAAACGATGTTTTTGCCTGCCGTGTCTCATGTTAATGAGTGAGACACACCGGAGTTGAGGATGTATGGGAAACACTGTTATTTGTATGAACATTCACTAACAGCCCCCCCCCCCCCCCCCCGTTGACAATTCACGTGAAGGGGGGGTTACCAGTCTCCGGCACAGTGATTTTGGGGGTCGTGGGCTGAAAAGTTTGGGAACCCCTGCTCTAGACAGCAGCTGATTTGAAGTTGCTACGACACTGGGTTTGTCTGCTGTGAGGCGTAGCCTACTCTCCAGCTGTCCTGGAGGCTCCCTTCTCCCTGGACGAGGGTAACTGACCGCAGGGAGACAGGGTGCTCTGAACACCTGAACAGCCCGTTCTAACAGCTGTTCACCAGCGGTGCCACAGTGATTTCGGACCGCACAGTTAATATTAACGAACGCACCCGTAGGTAATGTAGCTGCTGAAGCTAGACCCTCATCCCGGAGCAGCATAGCCTTATTATACATCCATGAGCAGAGCCGACAGGCAGGAAGACTCGAGCACACAGCTCGCGCTTCATTATAATATATAAAAAAAGAACACCATGCCTGTCATGATGGCACATAACAGCTCGCGACCGCAGATTACTCCGGGTCCCAGACCCCCCCCATACCCCAAAAATATTTGTATTGCAGATCTACATGAATCACACAAATGACCTATTTTGGATCCAAAACGGCGAATTTCGCCAAAAGGTGACAAGTTTGCATCCCTGTATAATGCAGGGGTATTCAATTGCATTTCAAAGAGGTCCAGTAAGAGAACTTTTCATTTCTGTTTTCGCTGTCTACCTTTCTCTTTTTTGAGCACGCCATTTAAAATTACTCACTGCTGTTTCTCTCTTCTTGTCTCGTCTCTGTGTGTGTGTTTGAATCTATCGTGCTGACTGCACCGATTTCATTGGCTGAGTAGCGTCACCTCCTTAAAACATTAAACAATAACTTTTTAAAACATTTTTAACATTTTCAATATCGTGGATACATCCTTATATGCTCCAGGCAACACACTGAACGTCAACTTTGCCTCCTCATTACACTCAACCCTACTTTAGTGGGAACAATGAGTCTGCGTCTTTGATGCGCACAGGCGGATGATGCGGGGATGCAATGTAGACAGGAATAAACGCAGATCATCCTCTGGCTGCACTGCTGCAGCCTTGACCGGTACTTGCTTTTGATCAATGTCAATGTGGAAAACCCGCACTCACACAGGTAGGTGCTGTGGAGGCTATTTTTATATAACATTAGAAAGAATGATTCTTATTATTACATTATAAGCTTATTGTGCTCATTTATGTGGCTGTGACTTTAGAATAAATAGACGTCTTTAGCCTGCAATACAGAATAGCAAGGTCAGGTGCAGACACTTCGCTCATATCTTAAAACTATTATCAAGATTGTGGAATCTTGAATATCCTTCAAGATTCCACTATATCTGCAGAAAGCTTCAGAAAAAACTAATTACGTATGATGTAGAGGAGGGAGGAACTTCCACAGGCCGGCCGAATGCTGATTGGAGGATCGTGTTGCCAAGACTTTTTTCTAAGTCTGTGCACTTACCAAAGAGAACCAAGTCTAAACCATGGTATCTCTTCAGCTAGTCTTGACCAATCATAAATGTACGGGCAACGCCCTGTGTAATAAAAATGTATGCACGCACGAAGTTCGAGGCTCTTTTCCGGAAATAGACTGACAGATTACAGCTTTGCTGTCTGTGATTTCTGGGACATGACGGAGTCCTTAGCCAAGTGAATATATATATTTTGCTCTCTCATAATAAATAGTTAAACTTAGAAGTCGTCTGTCTTTCCTGGAATTTTGAACACAACAGTGGAGGCAGGGGCGGACTGGGACTAAAAATCAGCGGGGGAGCCTCGCTCTAAAAAATAAAGGGCGTGCCGGACGTCAGCAAACCGAGATGGCCAGTCCGCCCCTGGGTGGAGGTGAAGGAAATGAGCACTTCTACAGCCTTTTTGGCAAGGTGGAGGAACTCGGTCTCCACAGACAGCCAAAAGTGTGCAAGTGACACGTTACTTGTAATTTTCTCGTTATTTTATTCTCACGCTGCACCTCCCCTGAAGCTCTCTGGCGCCCCCCCAGGGAGGCGTGCCTCACACTTTGAAAATCGCTGATATAGTAAATGTAGGAAGAAAGTATCAAATATGAAAAGAGACAGCCAGTTCAGAATGACCTCTGTGGTTTTGTAAGGCCATCATAGACATCAGCAAGGAAAACTTCAAATGGAAAAGTTTATTGACGGGGCATGTCAAACACTATTGCTGTCTATCCACTGAGCCATATTTCAGGTTTTGTATCTAGGAACATCACAACTGCCGCAACTGAATCACTTGAAAGTTTCACAGAGTAAGAATTTATTGTCTCATCTTGTTTACAAGCCCAGTCCCACATGGACCTATAAAACCACACTGCAGCTAGTACAGGTTAAAGTCTGCAATTTTGTAAGTAAAATAGAGGTCGAGAAACTGTCAAGTTTTCTGCCAACCTACAGCATTCCTGTAATGCATAAACAAAAATGAACTCTGCTCAGCTCAAGAGCCACACCGCTGACATTACATATATCACAATGTGTAGACTAATCACAGTGATTCTTGCAGATATTAAAGCATGTCTGCCACAAGAAATATACAGGACACTTGCCCTCAATTCATGCACTCCTGAAGGCAAGGCATTCATTTAGGCAAATCAATATTTGTATTTAGCATAGTGCTCTTAAATGCCGACTGTTGCCTTGTGGGGAAAATATCAATGAATCTCTCTCAATAATATTTCAGAGCCCTCCATTTTGATCCCTGAAAATATTTATCAGAGGGAAACATTTCACTACACAAGCGTGACAAATGGATGTGTCAAAAAGAGAATGTATCACCAGGGCAGGCTTTTAATATAATTATTAACTTTGACTTGGCCTCATTTTTCAAAGGTATAGGAGTGTGTGTGTGTGAGAGAGAGAGAGAGAAGCAGTTATTTTTTTACTTTCTCAAATAGCTGGTGGATATTTTGTGTTTTCATTTGAGAAATTAACAACACCTGTCGAAGTTAGAAAGTCCTGAGTTGTAACAGTAAGTATTTTTAAATGGCCATGACATTTTCTGCTACAACACAGCATTGATAATGGCCGTGTCTCAATTCAGGGGCTGCATCCTTCGGAGGACGCAGCCTACGCGGTCCACGAAGGATGCAGCCCACATAGACCGGGTAGGCTGGACCGAGCGGCCTACGAAATGAGACGGTCTAGCCTACGCAGCGCTGCCTGTTTACGTCACGTGATACGCGCTGTTCTGTTAAGCTGCTCCAGCAGCCTGATAGCAAATAAGTTTACAATCTAACTCAGCTGAAAATGATCCAGAAACTTTACTTTTTTACTTTAACAATTTTTTGGAGATCACCGACGACGATGAAATAAGAGAACCATGGCCAGGTAAAAACGATTAAGCTGTTCCTTTAGCCCCCAGTAATGTTACATTGGTAAGTTAACAAGTACATTATGTATAGCTGATGTCATTTAATCATATTATTTCATATTTAAAATATGTCTTCATTTTTCTGTACTAATAAAACGATATGTTTTTCTAAATGAACAACAGCATGTTATATAGATTGATTCTTAACAATATTAGTTTTCTAATCTTAATAGCTCTGATTATAACAGTTTATATTCTATTTCTTCCCATAAATCAGCCGAGATGATGTCCTACTGTCAGCACCTCCAGGTTCAGCAGCACCGTGACCCCCTGCTCTCTTGAAATACACAATTAAAGATTTTCTATGGCCTATTTTCTTAAATAATATAATTAAACATAATTTAAGACAGTTTAATGACCTAGAGATATCCTATTATTCCACTGCTTATGTACACATGTTGTAAATAATGGTTAAAACCTCAGTAAATGAAATAAACAATGTGTTTAACAATTACTATTCTCAAGCTATAATCATTAAATACATATTAAAAGAAAGGACACAGAACAAATCAAGTTCTGAAACTAAGACAAAAAAAAAGTGCAAGATAAAATATCGATTAATATAAACAAACACAATTTAGATTAAGTAATATAATCTAGATTTTAGATAAAATCTAAAGAGTGTAAGAAAGAGTGTAAGAAATTAATATCAATATTGAATGACGTAATTTAGCTTAAACACACAGTAAGCTTAAAACTGTTTTATTCTGAAAACATTTCCGGTTAAGTTTACTTTGAAAGGCGTTGCCGTTGTCAACAGTGACCGCTTCCGGTTTTACGTTAACAACGATTATAGCCGTTAAAATGCATTAAATAAAAAGTCATGAATGAGTGTATGAGGAGAAAAGGCGTGTGAAGTTATACAATGAACACACTACGTCTAAATCCTCTGTTATGCGCGATTTCGGACATCGGAGAAAGAGGAAGGCGGACCCCCAACGTCACAGCCACCATTGAAAGGAGGAGCCAAGAAAGAGATACGGGCTGAGGGAGAACGTGATCTCTGCCTTTTCCCACCGGACTAACTTCGAGACAACAGCTGTTGTCCCAATACCTCTCTGTTTGTTTCAGAACCACGCTACTTAATTAAAGTACCAATTTGCACCTTTTCAGAGACTCCATTAGTCTCTTATTTTAAACTTCCTCCTGGACGCGAGAACAACAAACACAATCTAACAAGAGTATTGCAAATAAATAAACTGTTAACAGCAATGTAATAAGTATATACAGTATGCAAAATGTGAAGTACTATATGGCACACAGATGAAATGTCTTAATTTGAAGTAAAACTATGTAAGGCTGAAGTGACAGCAGTGATGATCTCTACAGTTCTGCACTCATATGCCTGAATTGAATTAAGAATAAGTGTAAACCAACAGTGCAGCACGTCCAGCTAGCTAGTTAGCGTCACTAACGTCACATATTTATCCGTATTTTTTAACGAAAATGTACGGTTTAATACACCTTGGTTTTGACGTGTGTGACGTTAGTTATTTTAAAGTAAGTTAAAACCCAATGCTCACATTTATTAGTGATTCCTCCGCTTGCTGCTGCTTTTAAATCCACTCTGCTGGGGAGACCGGACCGCCATTTAATGTGAACAAAACTCACTCGTCCCCAGCGCGCATTGCATTCTGGGATATGGAAGACCACGGAGGTTACATCAGATGTATCCTTCAAATCTGGGAAAAGAAGGCCGCATTCGGAGGAGTCTTGTCTTTTAAATTGGGACAGCCTTCTTTCGGTGGAAGTGACGTATGCGCTCTACGAATGCACCCTTCGAAGGATGCAACCCCTGAATTGAGACACGGCCAATGTCTCTGACCTGTATGTATAGAAGCACTTCCTGCTCATTGGTGAGCCAGGAGGCTAAAGTAAAATCAAACACAACTGTTTTATATTAAATCGTTACTACAAATATCGTAGTAAAAGTGATTAACTTTTTTATTTACTGTTATAGGCATATTGAGACACATCACACATTATCAATAAAAAAAAACATAAACATGAGAGCAAGATGGTAATGCATTTTTAAACAAAGGTTTCAACTGACTGGATTACTACTACAGTAGTACTTTTAATGTTAACGAGCACATCTCTACATCTGTTTGTTAGATACTGCAGCACAAGACCAAGTGCTACCGAGGTGTCCCTGAGCAAGGCACCGTTCCCCACACTGCTCCCCGGGCGCCGTTCAAAATGGCAGCACACTGCTCCTAACACTAGGATGGGTCAAATGCAGAGAAACAATTTCCCCACGGGGATTAATAAAGTATATCATATCAAATATAAAGAAAGGCACATTAGTGACAAGCACATTCAATGTGTACTACTTTCAAACTGTATGGGATCCATTTTTTGATTATTTTATGGAATTAAGAGTAGCATTAAGGCGAGGATATGCAACAAAAAAAAGACGTAGTTATACCACAACATGTTTTCTGAATATTTTGGAAGGCAATATTGTTCATAGCTGTTTGCCTATACAGTAAAAGGGAGAAAAGTCTGTCATCATGGAGAGATGGGAGGGACTACTGATCATCTTTTGGGGCGATAACCGGAAATCAGACAACCACATGGCAGCCCCATTTTGATTGTTATGAAAAGTCTGATGCTCTCTGTGTTGTGCCATGTGAATGCATGGTTAATATGTGTACAGGTCTATTGCATGTGTCACAAGATGTGTCTTGTCAGAGAATATTTTAGTCCGATGTCTTTGTGTCTAGAGTTTATAAGCTTTTCTGAGAATCTGTTATAATAAAGATATGCTCTTGCCTGTAACTTGAGGAGAACACAGGTCAAGAGGTCTTCTGCTTTCCTGTGGGGGAAGGTTGGACCCTGAGAGTTTGCAATACAATCAGCTCTTTGTTCCAATGTTTGGTAATGGTTAAGGATAGGCAGGCTTTGTAGGCCCCTCCTTATTCATATACAGATCATGTATTTTACCCTTTGTTTTCAGAGATTGCTTGGTTGCCCCATATGCAAGTGTGATAACACTTTGAGATCTCTCCGGCCGTTATTCTACTTTTAATACATATCAGTGTTTGACATCAGAACTCCTGCTCGTCCTGTGTCTCCTTCATGAGTCGGTGACTCCCAAAGCATTGCTACACAGAAGTTTCCTCCACATGTCTTATGAAGTCTCTGTCCATATCTGTAGAGTGGGTAAGGTAAAAGAGGTGTTAAACTGAATGAAGAGCACCGAGGATTTTTTGAAGTGGATGAGAGGTTAATGAATGTTTTGCTAAATTAATGTAAATATACGTTTCCTTTTGACATTACGTTTTCAGCTAACACCTTAATGGTAACCATTTTATGGCAAAACGTTTCAAATGAAATGGAAAACACTGGCATTGTCAAATATTAAAACATTAGGGAGACCATTATGAAAAAAACAAAAAAAAGATATTTCCCTATATAGTCCCTCAAACTGCAGATGTATGCATCTGCCATGTCTATTTTAAGCTCAAAGTGAAAGATTTGTAACTGTCAAGAAGCTCTCCTTGTTATGTTTATGCATGGGTTTTTTGGTTGTTGTGTTGTTTCCTGGTGTTTGCTCCTTTTACCCCTCAATACTCTGTAGAGGTTTCTCAATACTCTAATTTCCCCTCCTCGGTCCTCCGGTAGTGACCCGGAAATGGATTTCAGCGCGCCATGTTGAAGGACATCTAATTTCTCTAAATGCACATCGAGGAGGCTCTCTGGAGGAGCTCTAACCGAGGAGACACTGATGGGTCCTCCACGGCTCCTCCGCGGATGCATTTCCGGGAATGGTGGAGGCGTTACGCACGACCGGACTTATCTCAGACAATGACAGCTCTGCATGCAACCCTAACCATGGATATTATTTTAGTGACTGCTTTCATCGCGACGCAATGTTTACAGAGAGAACAGCTGTGAGGTCCGTACAGAAAGCAGAGCAGTGTGTAAAATATATATCACTCAGTATAACAGGCCTACATTACTCTCTGTATATAACAGTATTTAGTCGACTGATTATAATGGAAAGTCAGGACTCAGAGAGACACGGGATGATCAATCAATGAATCAATCAATGTTTATTTATATAGCCCAATATCACAAATGTTACATTTGTCTCAGTGGTCTTCACAGTGTGTACAGAATATCAGTATGACAATACGACACCCTCTGTCCTTAGACCCTCACATCGTACAAGGAAAAACTTCCAAAGAAAACCCACAGTTTAAAGGGAAAAATGGGAGAAACCTCAGGGAGAGCAACAGAGGAGGGATCCCTCTCCAGGACGGACAGACATGCAATAGATCCCGTGTGTAATTTGAAAAGATAATACATTTGCAACATAGGTAGTCCAAATGTTTGGAAATGCATGTGTGTATAATAGGAAGATGAATCCACGAGGATATCCATCCAGGACCGATGATCCAGGACCACAGCCACGACTCGCGATCCAGGGCTCGCGATCCCGGACACAGGACCGCAGGATCATCCATGACTCCGGATCCCGGCGTATATAGACACCAAAAAGAAAGACATTTGGGGAAGCTGGGTTAATCAGATCAAAAGACCTCATGAAAGGAAAAACAAGAAGTGAGGATACCCGGCCCGGAGGAAGCCCGGGGTCCCCTTCTGGAGCCAGGCCCAGAAGGAGGACTCGTCGGCGAGCGTCTGGTGGCCGGGCTTGCCACGGAGCCCGGCCGGGCCCAGCCCGAAAAGGCAACGTGGGCAACACCTCCGCTTCTCCCTCCCGCTGGCCCACCACCTACGGGAAACAACGATGGGGTCGGGTGCGCTGCCAGAAGGGTGGCAGTGAAAGCGGAGGGTCTCGACGGACCAGACCCGGGCGGCAGAAGCTGGCTTTGGGGACGTGGAACGTCACCTCTCTGGGGGGGAAGGAGCCGGAGCTTGTGCGGGAGGTGGAGCGGTACCAGTTGGATCTGGTTGGGCTCACCTCTACGCACAGCGTCGGCTCTGGAATCTTACTTCTGGATAGGGGTTGGACTCTATTCTTCTCCGGAGTTGCTCAAGGTGTGAGGCGCCGGGCGGGTGTGGGGATACTCACAAGTCCCCAGTTAGGTGCTTCGTTGTTGGAGTTTACCCCAGTGGACGAGAGGGTCGCCTCCCTACGCCTGCGGGTTATGGGGGGGAAAACTCTGACTGTTGTCCAAGGTCCATGATCGATTTCGTTATCGTATCATCGGACCTGAGGCCGTATGTTTTGGACACTCGGGTAAAGAGAGGGGCGGAGTTGTCAACTGATCACCATCTGGTGGTGAGTTGGGTCGAGTGGCGGGGGAAGCCTCTGGATAGACCTGGTAAGCCCAAACGTGTAGTTCGGGTGAACTGGGAACGTCTGGAGGAGGCCCAAGTTCAGGAGGCCTTCAACTCGCACCTCCGGCGGAGCTTTTCGTGCATTCCTGTGGAGGTTGGGGACATTGAACCAGAGTGGTCGGGGGTTCAAAGCCTCTATTGCCGAAGCCGCGGCGGGGAGCTGTGGTCTCAAGGTCCTAGGTGCCTCAAGGGGCGGTAACCCTCGAACCTCCTGGTGGACACCGGTGGTCAGGGAAGCCGTCCGACTGAAGAAGGAGGCCTTCAGGGATTTGTTATCCCGGGGGACTCCCGAGGCAGTTGCAAGGTACCGACAGGCCCGAAGGGCAGCAGCCTCATCCGTGGCCGAGGCAAAGCAGCGGGTGTGGGAGAAGTTCGGAGAAGACATGGAGAAGGACTTTCGGGCGGCACCAAAGTTGTTCTGGAAAACTGTCCGACACCTCAGGAGGGGGAAGCAGGGAACCATCCAAGCTGTGTACAGTAAGGATGGGACGTTGTTGACCTCAACTGATGGAGTGTTAGGGCGTTGGAAGGAACACTTGGAGGAGGGAGGAACTCCTGAACCCGACAACTCCGCCCTCTATGTTAGAGGCAGAGCTGGAGTATGACGGGGGATCAACACCAATCTCCCGGGGGGAGGTCACTGAGGTCGTCAAACAACTCCACAGTGGCAAAGCCCCGGGGTTGGATGAGATCCGCCTGGAAATGCTGAAGGCTCTGGGTGTTGAGGGACTGTCATGGTTGACACGTCTCATCAACGTTGCGTGGAAGTCGGAAACAGTGCCGAAGGAGTGGCAGACCGGGGTGGTGGTTCCCCTTTTTAAAAAGGGGGATCAGAGGGTGTGTGCCAATTACAGAGGCATCACACTACTCAGCCTCCCCGGGAAAGTTTACTCCAAGGTACTCGAAAGGAGGGTCAGGCTGATTGTCGAACCTCAGATTGAGGAGGAACAATGCGGATTCCGTCCTGGTCGTGGAACGACGGATCAGCTTTTTACTCTCGCAAGGATCCTGGAGGGGGCTTGGGAGTACGCTTATCCGGTCTACATGTGTTTTGTAGACTTGGAGAAGGCGTATGACCGAGTTCCCAGGGAGTTACTGTGGGAGGTGCTGCGGGAGTATGGGGTGAGGGGGTCTCTACTCAGGGCCATCCAATCTCTGTACTCCCAAAGCGAGAGCTGTGTCCGGGTCCTCGGCAGTAAATCGGACCCATTTCCGGTGAGGGTTGGCCTCCGCCAGGGCTGCGCTTTGTCACCAATCCTGTTTGTAATATACATGGATCGGATTTCGAGGCGTAGTCGTGGGGGAGGGGGTCTGCGGTTCGGTGGACTAAGGATTGCACCACTTCTTTTTTCAGATGATGTGGTTCTGATGGCTTCATCGGTCTGCGATCTTCAGCACTCACTGGATCGGTTCGCAACCGAGTGTGAAGCGGCTGGGATGAGGATCAGCACCTCCAAATCTGAGGCCATGGTTCTCAGCAGGAAACTGATGGACTGTCCACTCCAAGTAGGGAATGAGTCCTTACCCCAAGTGAAGGAGTTCAAGTATCTCGGGGTCTTGTTC
Source organism: Pseudochaenichthys georgianus (assembly GCF_902827115.2). NCBI lineage: Eukaryota > Metazoa > Chordata > Actinopteri > Perciformes > Channichthyidae > Pseudochaenichthys > Pseudochaenichthys georgianus. Next base: position 11,233,888 of record NC_047522.1, on the reverse strand, counting down.
TCGAGTGAGGGAACAATGGAGCGTGAGATGGGCCGGAGAATCGGAGCAGCGGGAGCGGTACTGCAGTCGCTTTACCGCATCGTTGTGATGAAAAGGGAGCTGAGCCAGAAGGCAAAGCTCTCTGTCTACCGGGCCATTTTCGTTCCTACCCTCACCTATGGTCATGAAGGATGGGTCATGACCGAAAGAACGAGATCGCGGATACAAGCGGCCGAGATGGGTTTCCTCCGCCGGGTGGCTGGTGTCTCCCTTAGGGATAAGGTGAGAAGTTCGGTCATCAGGGAGGGACTCGGAGTTGAGCCGCTCCTCCTTCGCGTCGAAAGAAGCCAGTTGAGGTGGTTCGGGCACCTAGTTAGGATGCCACCTGGGCGCCTCCCTAGGGAAGTGTTCCAGGCACGTCCAGCTGGGAAGAGACCAAGGGGTAGACCTAGGACCAGGTGGAGGGATTATATCTCTTCGCTGGCCTGGGAGCGCCTTGGGATCCCCCAGTCAGAGCTGGTTGATGTCGCCAGGGAAAAGAAAGTTTGGGGCTCTCTGCTAGAACTGCTACCCCCGCGACCCGACCACGGATAAGCGGGAGAAGATGGATGGATGGATGGGTTAATCGGAACATGAGAGTACACAGGTATAGACAGAGAGAAGGAAGAAGTAAGATGTCCCCCGACAAACTAAGCCTATATCAGCAAAACTAGGGGCTGAATATAATCAGCCCTAATTATAAGCTTTATCAAAAAGGAAGGTCTTAAGCGCACTCTTAAAAACGGATAGGGTGTCTGCCGCCCGAACACAAACTGGAAGCTGATTCCACAAATGTGGAGCTTGATAAGAAAAGGCTCTGGCTCCCATTGTACTTTTAGAGACTCTAGGAACAACCAACAACCCTGCATTCTTGCAGCTCTGTTCTCACTGTCCACTTTCCTCTTCTTGGAGAGCGCCATGTGTAATTATTTGTCTCTCCCTGTCTGCCGCTAACACGCCTGTTCACTCTCCTCTCCGCTTCTCTCCCTGTTTCGCTAACTCTTCTCTTCACTCACTTTCCTCTCCGCTTCTCTCTGCCGCTCTCTCATCTCTTCTTCTGTGTTTCTCTCCCTGTATCACTCACTCGTCTCTTTCGCCCCCTGTCGGTGGCGGTTAAAATAGAATCGCCCCGTCAAAGTTGAAATCCCCTATTAATGTATTGATTATAGGTCCGGGTCCTTATAGGTCGGCGTCTGGGTCTGGACCGCGGTCCGCCTGTTGCCGACCCCTGACTTAGACAGTGAGAGGGAGGGGCATGATCGGGTTTTGTCCCACATGGCTCTAAACAGCTCAATAGGCACACACTGTAGACACTAATTAGAAGAACACAGACTAAAACAGCAATGTACAGACGAATCAGATGATTAAACATGATCTTAAAATATATTTTATATATATTTTTTAATTAATTTCTTGCATTTTTTTGTCATTATTTTTAATACTTTCTGCTGACCATAATGACCAGTCACCACTGTATAGAGTCGTTATCAATTTGTTTTAAAGCTCAATAAATAACAAAGAAGACCTCTGACTGGCACTTTTCTAATTTTGTCCGGAAGATTTCAACTTTAACAGACATGTTGACCGGCGAAAAAAAATGTTAACGGAAACTCTGCCACACGGTTCCCTCGTCCCTTGGAAGAGGCGGAGAGGTGGGTGTTTTTCATCTGCTGGTGTACTACCGCAGAGATTTACAGCAGGAGGACACGCCGTCCACCGCGGAGAATAAACAGAAGGGCAACCATGCTCCGGGGTCTTCTTCGCTGCTTTTGGTGTATTTTGTGGCGGCAGCAGCACCACTTACCGGCCCAGCATATGTACTACAGCGTTTCCAGCGTGTCGAGCGGTCTCGTGTGAACGGACACTTTAAATGAATCGAATGCGTGTGAATGAAAGACTTTTTTGAAAACGCATACGGTGCGTAAATGCAAACGTTCCCGTGTAAATGGAGTCTAAATATCCTTTTCTGTGTTTTAGAATCCTCACAGGAAAATATCTAAGTAATTATGTTTGTGGACCAAGAAAGATAAATAAAACATAGGACATGTCTTAGGAATGTATTGCTTATCAATATCAATCTTTATGGGTGGAACAGGTTTGTTGCATCTAGCTGTTTAATATATAGAAAGAGACAAATAGAAGGCAGGCGGCCAGATTGACAGTAATGGTCAGAGAGGAAAGGGTATCAGTAAAAAAAAAAAAGAGAGAATAAAAATCAGCATGTCTTCCAGCTGCAGTGCAGGCAGGTCTGTTAAGGCTGTCAGAGAAGAAATTGGTGCGTATGTCTCCTGTGTGATGAATGTATCCCTCTATGACTGCTTAATTTCAGTGGAAAGTGACGGCTCAAGATAGAAGCTTTGTCTCTATGGATTCTGAGACTTACAAAATGTTAAATTCATGTTCTCACAAACAAGACAAAAAAAGTCTGTTAACAAAGATTCAATTAATACAAAAAGTGGTAACCTAAACATTTGAGTTCAGAGCAAAAATACTGCTATCAACTCTTTGTTGTTTGTATTTGGTACACATAAAAGCATTCAATACTTCAGCTGATAATCTGTTTTTCTCTTTATGTTTGCAATGCTATGAACAAAAGTGATTCAGAGCAGGCAGAAGGACTTGTGGCACAAATCAATGAGCCATTAGCCACTTAAAAAAAGGTGCACTGTAATGTAACATTAACAGTGCTGAGGAGGTGTCTGCATCTCTCCAAGATGGACTGTACATGATTAACTATTTGTTATTAAATGTATAATAACTCCCAGACTTTTAAAGGTCTCCTATCATGCAAAATGCACTTTTTTATGTATTTTACACATAAATATGTGTCCCCGGTAGGGCTGTGGCGATACACTAATCTCACGATACGATACGATACACGATATTCAGCCAACGATACGATATATATCACGATATTCAGCCAACGATACGATTCGATACGATTCGATACACTTATATCATTTTCTGAAAGATTTTAAAGGGACAGTGGGATTTTGGTGACATCTTGTGAGTGTTCCATTGACTTGGATTGAATTAATTCAACTGAAAACTGAAAGCATCAATTATACAATATATGGCTCTGACAGAGAGTCTCCAGCTTGCAAATGCTGGACAAAATGAATCAGAAGATGTGGTGAGAAAATTACTTTCATTTATTGAAACAGTGCAAACTGTAGCTGTAAAGTGCAGTATCACAATGGACAATGGAGAATGAAAAGGTGCAGCAGGTGGCGGAACACGGGGGATTTGAATGGGACTTGTTAGAAATTAAAATCAATGTTTTGATGGCATAAAGTACCATAAACATACCGTCAGTTTAAATGCTGTTTTATACTGAAAAACCAGAAGTTGTTGTGCACAACCAGTTGTTGAGCTTTTATTCTGAAAATCCTTCATCTCCGGTTAGCATTTAGCATGTGGCTAATATACAATTTCCTATAGAGGTGAATTTAGTAGCGATATGACACGGAGTGTTGCGCACCGAAACCTACTGATTTCAACACCACAACTATAGACGTCGAGATATTATTATTGCTGAATATTAAATGAAGGTACAGTTTATTTGAATACGTTTGTTTACAGACGTGGGTAGCATGAGACAACATTCGGAACTACCGGAAATGATACCAGCCGTGAGGTATTTTTGGAGTATTGATTACAGCGTTTAAAATGTATTAAATGAAAAGTCATGAAAGAGATGAGGACGAGAAAAGACGTGTTTAGTTATATATTTAATGTGCAATGTCTGAATCCTCTGTAATGCGTAACAACGAACATTGGAGACGTGGAGGGCCGATCCCCAGCAGCGCCAACCGGCCCACAGGGAGGATTCAGCAGAGGATATTTAACAGCTGGAGAGGTGGAGCTCGCTCTCTTCCCTTCGCTCATCTTCTGCTTGTAACATTACCGCGCTTTTTATTAATTAAAGTATACATTTTAACATTCTCAGAGACTCAATTAGTCTCCTTTTTAAAGCTTCTCTCCTGGACGCGAGTATAACGAACACAGTTATCAGACTTAATGTATCGATACCCGCGGCTGAAATATCGATACTTTCTCGGAAAACTAAATATCGATATATATCGCAAGATCGATTCAATTGCACAGCCCTAGTCCCCGGTGTGTCAGGGAACTCACAAAGTGTAAGAAAACAAAACCCTCTCTCTTTTCCTCCGTACCAAAATCTCTAAAAACAGTTGTACAATGGAGCTGATCCAGATTTGCTGCCAATATGACGTAACATCGGAAATGTAGGCTGGCTTTTGAAGCAGTGTTATAGCAGAAAGTTTAATACAGCGTATTTCTGGTATATTCATTTTATTATGTCACCTGATATATAAGAAGTGTGTTAAATTTGAGTGGCAAAAAGTCTTATTGCAGTTTCCAGATATCAAGAGGGGCCCATGAGTCTCTTTGTTAATCATCAATGGTTTATGCAATTAACAGGGGAACTCCAAGAGAGATCTTCCTCAGATATAATGCAGTTAAAGTCTTGTTAGTTAATGATTCATTTCCTGCAAGGCTCATAAAGAGGCCTGGAGACAAGAGTCGGCCTGAATTATCAATACATGTATTCATTCCAAGTAAGCTGACTTCAAGGTGAGAGGAAGTTCAGGGATGGCTTTAGGCTACAGGAACGGTTAACTTTGGTTAGTTAATTGATCCTGTGGCCGATTTCTCTCTGTTTTATTCTTTCATGTGTGGGTACTAAATTGATACAACATTGTGGAGTGGTTGGCTTAAACATGCTTAATTACTCTGTATGAAGTAGAAGCAGCTTTTCATGACAGAAGACTAGAGAGGTAGGGGAGGAGACATTCTTCATTACACACAGCATGTAAAGTATCAGGGAAGTATGTCTTATGTGTGTGTTTAATTACTTTGTATCAATAATGGCAGTCTGTGTAACATGAAGCTGGAAATATGAGAAGTGAAACCTTTGTATTTGGAGTAGTGGAGATGTGGGAGCCTTACAACAGCTAAAATCTCTGGAATGCTGCAGGATAAAATGAGTGTGCGCTACTATTTCACTGCTTGAGAGCAGAGGTAATGTTTTCCTCGTTATTATTGATATTAAAGTAACTTACATGTATTACTTGTATTAGTCAACTATAAACAACTATATCTTAGACATATCTTTAAAATGCCAAGGGTGTGTGGACCTGTGTGTATTGAACTGATGGGGGAGGGGGAGCAGAGCGGGAACTCTATGCAAGAAGGGGGGTGTGTGTCCAAACTGCAAGAATGTGAGACAGCGAACACCAGATGTGTTTGTTTTGCCCTCAAACTGAAGACTCTTTTTTTTTCCTACCTCCTGGCTGGCTCGCGCTGATTCGCTGCGACAGGCTGTCGTTTTTATATCGCCCAATAGATGACCCCTCTGGGAGGAGCATCCACACAACTCCTCCTGTTGTTCTTACATGTATGCTGTTGTGTGTTTTGTTCGGCCTCTTTTCCTCCTGCCGTCAAGATGATGGGATCTCCCGGCACTGGGACCAGAGCAGGGGGTACCCCCTTTAAAGAGTATTGTATTGTTCTATTACCATTAAAACAGATTATTGTTTAACCCTGTATCTGGTGCTTTGAATTCCTTCTTTTATAAAATTCACTAGCTCATTAAAGGACGTGCGGAGCCGAGGTGGGTTTCAGACCACTCCTTGCTCCAACACTTTACACCCACGGCCCTATCAGAAGTGTCGCTATCAGAAACAAAGCCTGACGTTTTCTGGAAGTAATATGGTCTTTGTTTACATTAGCCAGCATTGCTAACACTCAGAGCTAACCTGTACTGGAGAGAGTATGTGTACAACATATGGATATAAAAAGGTAGTCACCCAGTATCTGAGCTCCATACTGATATGGTGTTTAATCACGGCAGCATTTAGCTGTATCTGGGTAGAATTATTCTGATCAGGAACATTTTCAATTATTTATTTATTTTCTAAAGCTTTAGACACATAATCATCACTTCTCTAACAGGGCTGACATGTAGGGATATGAGGGATATCTAAAATGCATGATCTGTTTGGTATTTTGAGCAAAACACATCAAAGACATGTGTTTTATGAGACCCATAATATTGTCCTAAAAATATCATGATAGGAGATCTTCAAGGCTTAGTGTCTCTATCAATCAATCAATCAATCCATCCATCTTCTCCCGCTTATTCGTGGTCGGGTCGCAGGGGTAACAGTTCCAGCAGAGAGCCCCAAACTTTCTTTTCCCTGGCGACATCAACCAGCTCTGACTGGGGGATCCCAAGGCGCTCCCAGGCCAGCGAAGAGATATAATCCCTCCACCTGGTCCTAGGTCTACCCCTTGGTCTCTTCCCAGCTGGACGTGCCTGGAACACCTCCCTAGGGAGGCGCGCAGGTGGCATCCTAACTAAGTGCTCGAACCACCTCAACTGGCTCCTTTCGACGCGAAGGAGGAGTGGCTCAACTCCGAGTCCCTCCCGGATGACCAAACTTCTCACCTTATCCCTAAGGGAGACACCAGCCACCCTGCGGAGAAAACCCATATCGGCCGTATCCGCGATCTCGTTCTTTCGGTCATGATCCATCCTTCATGACCATAGGTGAGGGTAGGAACGAAAATGGCCCGGTAGACAGAGAGCTTTGCCTTCTGGCTCAGCTCCCTTTTCGTCACAACGGTGCGGTAAAGCGACTGCAGTACCGCTCCCGCTGCTCCGATTATCCGGCCCATCTCACGCTCCATTGTTCCCTCACTCGAGAACAAGACCCCGAGATACTTGAACTCCTTCACTTGGGGTAAGGACTCATTCCCTACTTGGAGTGGACAGTCCATCGGTTTCCTGCTGAGAACCATGGCCTCAGATTTGGAGGTGCTGAACCTCATCCCAACCGCTTCACACTCGGTTGTGAACCGATCCAGTGAGTGCTGAAGGTTGCAGACCGATGAAGCCATCAGAACCACAACATCTGCAAAAGCAGTGGTGCAATCCTTAGTCCACCGAACTGCAGACCCCCTCCCCCATGACTATGCCTCGAAATCCGATCCATGGACATTACAAATAGGATTGGTGACAAAGCGCAGCACTGGCGGAGGCCAACCCTCACCGGAAATGGGTCCGACTTACTGCCGAGGACCAGGACACAGCTCTCGCTTTGGGAGTATAGAGATTGGATGGCCCTGAGTAGAGACCCCCTCACCCCATACTCCCGCAGCACCTCCCACAGTAACTCCCTGGGAACTCGGTCATACGCCTTCTCCAAGTCTACAAAACACATGTAGACCGGATAAGTGTACTCCCAGGCCCCCTCCAGGATCCTTGTGAGAGTAAAAAGCTGATCCGTTGTTCCACGACCAGGACGGAATCCACATTGTTCCTCCTCAATCTGAGGTTCGACAATCGGATAAGCCGTCCGACTGAAGAAGAAGGCCTTCAGGGATTTATTATCCCGGGAGACTCCGGAGGCAGTTGCAAGGTACCGACAGGCCCGAAGGGCAGCAGCCTCATCCGTGGCCGAGGAAAAGCAGCGGGTGTGGGAGAAGTTCGGAGAAGACATGGAGAAGGACTTTCGGGCGGCACCAAAGTTGTTCTGGAAAACTGTCCGACACCTTCCCTGACCACCGGTGTCCACCAGGAGGTTCGAGGGTTACCGCCCCTTGAGGCACCTAGGACCTTGAGACCACAGCTCCCCGCCGCGGCTTCGGCAATAGAGGCTTTGAACACCGACCACTCTGGTTCAATGTCCCCAACCTCCACAGGAATGCCCGAAAAGCTCCGCCTGAGGTGTGAGTTGAAGGCCTCCTGAACTTGGGCCTCCTCCAGACGTTCCCAGTTCACCCGAACTACACGTTTGGGCTTACCAGGTCTATCCAGAGGCTTCCCCCGCCTCTCGACCCAACTCACCACCAGATGGTGATCAGTTGACAACTTGGCCCCTCTCTTTACCCGAGTGTCCAAAACATACGGCCTCATGTCCGATGATACGATAACGAAATCGATCATGGACCTTCTGCCTAGGGTGCTCTGGTACCACGTACACTTATGAGCATCCTTATGTTCGAACATGGTGCTTGTTATGGCCAATCCATGACTAGCACAGAAGTCCAGTAACAAACCACCACTCCGGTTCAGATCAGTGGGGCCGTTCCTCCCAATCACGCCCCTCCAAGTGTCTCCATCATTGCCCACATGTGTGTTGAAGTCTCCCAGCAAGATTAAAAAGTCCCCTTCAGGAGCCCCATACAGGACTCTTTCCAGGGTTTCCAAGAAGGCTGTATACTCTGAATTGCTGTTGGGTGCATAAGCACACACAACAGTCAGAGTTTTCCCCCCCATAACCCGCAGGCGTGGGGAGACGACCCTCTCGTCCACTGGGGTAAACTCCAACAACGAAGCACCCAACCGGGGACTTGTGAGTATTGTAAGGAAATATTTGTATGTATTCATGCAAACTGTGAAGAAGCTGGAAAATGATTTGGGTGAGAAAACTGTGAACTGTTTGTGGGGCCTGTGAACATTTGGTTTTGTGAGGACAAAAGGAAGAGGGGGAAGGTGTGGAGTTAACATACAGTCATCTCAGATCCCTGTGATAAGGAAGCTGAGCCACTGGGATTGGGGAATTTAAGATGTGAGCTGTTGATACTAATTTGGGCAGCCAATCACTGGTCTGGAAGGGGGGCGCAGATAACTCCTCCTCCGGTCAGCGAAGTATTTAGACAGGAATCCCAGCAGTGCCTCTCTCTCTCTCTCCTCTCGCTGGCACAGGTAATTATGGGATCCCACAGATAAACTGTATTTAATTTGTACTGTACTTGATTGTATTGCATTGTCTATTACCATTAAAATGGATTATTGTTAAACGGTTACTTGTATGCTTTGGGTTTCCTTCCTGTAAGATAACGGCTTGTGTAGGGACGCGAGGAGATTTGGAAATGCGGCCTAGTTACCACCTAAATCTCCTAACAAATGGTGACCTCCGACGTTTCTGAATAAACATGAGCTGTGGAAGGATTCAGACGACCACACTGGGTCGGGAACAAGCACTTTTAGACGCCTCGGACAATAGCAGGGCCCTGTAGGATTGTCTGTAGGCGTTTCAGAGTGTTTTTGAAGTTTGAATGGAGTATACAATGCATATTTTTTACCATGTTAGGAAAGTTATATATAACACGTGAACGTTGATCGCAAGGTATAGAGAGTCCTGCGTGACGAGAAATTAAAGCAGTTTAGCGTGGATCTCAGGTAGTTTAGTCCTGAAGTGGCGTGGAAGCGGTGCAGTTCGTGGGCTGTGAGGTGTGAGTCCCACACGACGAAACCTGGACGCTCGATATTTTCAGATCGAGCCGCCGTTTAAAACTGGGGGTAAAATAGCAGTCTGAAACCGAATAAGCGAAAGTGTCAGTGGACTGTTATCTGTTAAATCCTTGGGAGAGAGCGCTAACGTCACCTACATTGTGACGAGACCGGCTCCCGTTTCCCTTGTCTGTAAAAATTAATTTGAAAGGCTGACGTAAACATAACGTTGATCGCAAGGTAGGCAGAGAGTCCTGCGTGACGACATATGTAGCACGTTATCAAGCCGGACAAACTGTACGGGGAATAAATCTGTGTGATTTTTACCCAAATAACCTGTGTGACCGATTGTCTGTGATATTCAGACATTCGCTCAGAAGAGTGAAGCTCATTTGTGCTCTGCTGCTGCCATCTAGTGGCTGAAAGGGGGGGAAGCACGTTAATTAAGTCAGATAAATAAAAGCGAAGTCAATATATTGCGTATATTTAACTAAATGACCTGTCTGTAGGTTGCCATTGTTGATTAGTACAGACCTTGTTTTATGTTGGTAAATGTAATGATACAAAAGCAAGCTATTCATCACAATTGTATTTTTAGGTTATGAATAAAACAAAAAGTAGTGGCCTAAGGGATAAGCAGAAAGGTTTTTGAACGCTTGTCAGTTATGACAGGGCGTTTAGGTTTTCAATGTGCGCCATCACGTTAAAACAGGATTGGTGGCATTTTCAGTTCATTGCTTGCTTCCACACGCCTTCCCCCTCCTTGTCTCTTTCACGACTATAGTTAATGCATTAGAACGATTGTCAACTTGCCGTGTTTCTAGGATTCGGACTCGCTGTTCCGGAACGGCCTTTCAAAATAAAAGCCAAAGGCCGCTGTTCGCCAGAGAGGCCTTCACAATAAAACAGCAATTGGCTTAACAATATATTTAACTTATATGACGTCCTTAAATATTGATTTTAATTCATTACAGATCTAACCTGCTTGTAACACAACTTTGATCAAAAATAATAGGATAAGCAAGTGGTTAAAGGGGGTTTCCTGTCTGGCTCATTTGATTTAAAACTGAAGTAAGGCAAATGTCAGCCTTATGAACGGAGGTACCGTGGGACTTGCCCTTCCCATGTACGGGAGTCCGCTCAATGGAAATGCGATGTCAAGTTCCGATGTCAAGTTCCTGTCAGCGGCTAGACATATGTTACCAGTGTTTACCAGTGTTGCCAGGGGCATGATAACATCCTCCACTGGAGGTTGGGTGTTGCTGCTGTGAATAAGGCCGACTATGGGTGCTGATGGGCGGACGGTAAAGCACCGCAAAGTATACCCCCTTTAAGTGTAGCCAGGGGCACGAGAAACATCCTCCATGGAGGTTGGGTGCTGCTGCTGTGAATAAGGCCGACTATGGGTGCTGATGGGCGGACGGTAAAGCACCGCAAAGTATACCCCCTTTAAGTGTAGCCAGGGGCACGAGAAACATCCTCCATGGAGGTTGGGTGCTGCTGCTGTGAATAAGGCCGACTATGGGTGCTGATGGGCGGACGGTAAAGCACCGCAAAGTATACCCCCTTTAAGTGTAGCCAGGGGCACGAGAAACATCCTCCATGGAGGTTGGGTGTTGCTGCTGTGAATAAGGCCGACTATGGGTGCTGATGGGCGGACGGTAAAGCACCGCAAATTATACCCCCTTTAAGTGTAGCCAGGGGCACGAGAAACATCCTCCATGGAGGTTGGGTGCTGCTGCTGTGAAGAAGGCCGACTATGGGTGCTGATGGGCGGACGGTAAAGCACCGCAAAGTATACCCCCTTTAAGTGTAGCCAGGGGCACGAGAAACATCCTCCATGGAGGTTGGGTGCTGCTGCTGTGAAGAAGGCCGACTATGGGTGCTGATGGGTGGACGGTAAAGCACCGCAAAGTATACCCCCTTTAAGTGTAGCCAGGGGCACGAGCAAAATCCTCCATGGAGGTTGGGTGCTGCTGCTGTGAGGAAGGCCGACTATGGGTGCTGATGGGCGGACGGTAAAGCACCGCAAAGTAGACCCCCTTTAAGTGTAGCCAGGGTCACCCTGCATGCGTCGTCAAATGTGATTGAAATGGACAGATTCCTGTACATTTCAATCACTTTTAATGGGAGTCGTCAGTATATGGAGCTTAACCCATAATTCCCGGACGTTCCAGGCCGAATTTGGAAGCTCATATGCGGCCTGCCATGCGCCTCCACCCGTGGAAAGCAAAAAAAAGTAAAGAAAACGGTCAATTATATGTTAAAATAATCAAAAATGAAGTTTTTGAAAATTCTTGAAAAACGGCTAAGTGCCAACGGGGGAGGGGGTCAAGTCTTCGGCGCTTCGGAACGAAGCCCCGGAGACTTTTGCACTCCCCCGTTGCAATTTACAACGGAGAGGGGAAACGAGAGCTCCCCTCCTCCGTCCAAAATTTTTATTCATCTTTTCCAAGCTACCATCTGCACGAAATCGGAAACCCGGTTTTTGAGAGCACTTAGAAAAAAACGAGCTATTTTCACATGATGGGGAAATCATGGAGGAATGTATCCGCCTCATGAGCACTTTGGATCGGATGAAATTGTTGCCTGGAGGACCCCCAATCATGGTTCTCACAAAACTTTAAGTTTTCAAACTGGTGTCTGGAGGAATGCAAGGGGAGTTGTCAGGGGACTCTACCCGCCTCAAGAGGCACTATTTTGGGATACATTTTATCCATTTTCACCCCTTTTTATGGTTCTTCCAAAAAGTTAACTTATACTTTTTCCGACTCTGGAGAAAGGTAGGGGGAGTTGTCAGGGGACTCTACCTGCCTTTTGGAACACTATTTTCGGATACAATTTATCCATTTTCACCCTTTTCTCTGGTTCTTCCAAAAGTTAACTTATACTTTTTTCGACTCTGGAGAAAGGTAGGGGGAGTTGTCAGGGGACTCTACCTGCCTTTTGGAACACTATTTTCGGATACAATTTATCCATTTTCACCCTTTTCTCTGGTTCTTCCAAAAGTTGACTTTAACTTTTTCCCACCCTGGATAAAGGTATGGGGAGTTGTCAGGGGACTCTACCTGCCTTTTGGAACACTATTTTCGGATACAATTTATCCATTTTCACCCTTTTCTCTGGTTCTTCCAAAAGTTGACTTTAACTTTTTCCCACCCTGGATAAAGGTATGGGGAGTTGTCAGGGGACTCTACCTGCCTTTTGGAACACTATTTTCGGATACAATTTATCCATTTTCACCCTTTTCTCTGGTTCTTCCAAAAGTTGACTTAAACTTGTTCCCACCCTGGAGAAAGGTATGGGGAGTTGTCAGGGGACTCTACCTGCCTTTTGGAACACTATTTTCGGATACAATTTATCCATTTTCACCCTTTTCTCTGGTTCTTCCAAAAGTTGACTTTAACTTTTTCCCACCCTGGATAAAGGTATGGGGAGTTGTCAGGGGACTCTACCTGCCTTTTGGAACACTATTTTCGGATACACTTTATCCATTTTCACCCTTTTCTCTGGTTCTTCCAAAAGTTGACTTAAACTTGTTCCCACCCTGGAGAAAGGTATGGGGAGTTGTCAGGGGACTCTACCCGCCTTATGGAACACTATTTTGGGGTACTTTTTTCCCATTTCACCCCTTTTTTCTGGTTCTCTGGTTGTGGCGGCCTCGCCCTGGCCGTCCACCCTCTGGGTACCTGACTCCCCTGCCTCCTCCGGGGGGCAGTTGAGAAGGGTTCAATGCCTCCCCGGAGGATACTGTTATCCCGGCAACCCGCCAGCAGATGAAAAGACCCACCCCTCCGCCTCTCCGCCTCTCCACCTCTTCTGAGGGACGAGGGAACCGCGCGGGGGTCTGCTGGAGGCTACTGCCGGGTGCTCCGTCCTGCGCCTCACCGGGACCCTGACTCCAGCGCGGTGTGGCGGCCTCGCCCTGGCCGTCCACCCTCTGGGTACCTGACTCCCCTGCCTCCTCCGGGGGGCAGTTGAGAGGGGTTCAATGCCTCCCCGGAGGATACTGTTATCCCGGCAACCCGCCAGCAGATGAAAAGACCCACCCCTCCGCCTCTCCACCTCTTCTGAGGGACGAGGGAACCGCGCGGGGGTCTGCTGGAGGCTACTGCCGGGTGCTCCGTCCTGCGCCTCACCGGTACCCTGACTCCAGCGCGGTGTGGCGGCCTCGCCCTGGCCGTCCACCCTCTGGGTACCTGACTCCCCTGCCTCCTCCGGGGGGCAGTTGAGAAGGGTTCAATGCCTCCCCGGAGGATACTGTTATCCCGGCAACCCGCCAGCAGATGAAAAGACCCACCCCCTCCGCCTCTCCACCTCTTCTGAGGGACGAGGGAACCGCGCGGGGGTCTGCTGGAGGCTACTGCCGGGTGCTCCGTCCTGCGCCTCACCGGGACCCTGACTCCAGCGCGGTGTGGCGGCCTCGCCCTGGCCGTCCACCGTGCGCCCTCTGGGTCGTACCCGAAACTGTCGGGTATCCTTTGGGAGAATCAGACTCTGGAGGAACGTGAGGGGAGATTACAGGGATCTCTGCCCGCCTAACGAGTGCCTAAATGGGACACCGCACCATGATGCAAATGAAAACAAACACAGATTTGAAAATAAGCTGAGTGCGTCTTTCGTGAGTCTTTTCACGCTTCCTTCTTTTTTACCCACGATTCTGGTGACATTTTCCGGTACCGAAATGCTCAAGAATACAGGTCGGATGGCGGTCCGTTGTCCGATCTGCAATAGCTCCTACCGTGCCCTGAGCAAGCACCTACAGAGGAACCATGGTGTGCGTAACTTGGATGAAAGAAAAATTCTGCTGTTGTTGGCCAACGGACGGACCAACATTAGGCTCCA